>NW_022985580.1:0-5024 GCF_010093815.1 Pseudovirgaria hyperparasitica
TATTACGGCTAGATCCTATTATATAACTCTATTTAGATATATATTCCTTATATAAGGAATATTATATATCTATTTATACCTGCCCTTTTCACATATTTATCTATTATAAGAATATATATCTAGTTACTATAGTTTCTAACGGTCTATATAAGAATATATATATTAATAATATAGTAATATAAGTCTAACTATAGTTATAAGACTAGAGAAAGAATAAAGAAGAAGAAGAAGAAATATTAGAAGGGAGAGATACTTAAGGAAGACGTTTCCCTAGTAAGAGTATTATATACCCGGTATATACTTATTTATACTTATTTATATAGACTCGTTATATACCCGGCATTCATTTATTAATAGACTCGTTATATATCTAATACTTACTTAACTATAGACTTGTTATATACCCGGTATCTAACGAGGTATAAACGCAAATAATAAAAACGTTAGAATTAGGTATAAGCTAGGTCTAGTAGACCTAGGGATATAATTCGGAATTTAGGGTATTAATATATATAATCTATCTATTTTAGATTAATACTATTTAGGTCTAGTTCTATCTATAAATAAGGATTCTTTAAGTTCTATATACCCTTTTTAGAGATATAGAGTTTTTATACTAGCTAGTAATTATTAGATAATAAGGAGGTACATCCCTAGATACTCCTTAGCTAAAATTATAGATAGTTATTAAATATAAGCCTTTTATAGAACTAATTATAATAAACTATAATTATTTCTTAGAGATATCCTAGTATAGAATATAACTATCGAGTACTACTATATATAAACTATAACTTCTACTATATAATAGTATATACTAGTATACTATAGTAGACGGCGGTAGATAGTAATAGACTTACGATACGCGCCTATGTTTTAATACTATAGTTATATTTTATCTATTTATAATCTAGAAGTCTAGGTTATATACCTTATTATAGATCCCCTAATTACTATATATATTTAACTAGAATAAACTATCTATAACTAACTAACATAATATAATTTATATAGGGTATAGAATATACTCTAGCTCATAGATACGGAACCTATCTATTATATAAGTCTTATTATCTAACCTTTAACCCGCTATATATAATAGTATAAGACTACTAATAGTATTAATATTACCTCTATCTAAGTTATTAAGTAGTTTAACTAATGTATCTAGAAATCATACTACTATACTACTAGTTACGTTAATACTCTCCGTATTATATATCTCTAGAAATATATAGACTTTACTAACCCGCTTCCTATTAAGGTAGTTACTACTCTTATTAAACTTCTATACTAATATATAATTCTTTCTAGCCTTACTACTCTTTTACTAGTTATAGATATATCTTATCTAAACTAGATCGAAGGCCTCTATAGATATATCTCTATCTAGTTATATTAGTACGTATATAGTCTCGTATATATAGATAGAAAGAACCTATACCTATAAAGGGTCCTTTTTAATATATTTAATATTCGCTTCTTTTAATATATTATCTCTAATAAGTTAATTATAATAGTTATATATAAAGGGGGTAACTATATTAAGTAATATAAAACTACTACTATACGCGTTATAGAGGTCGCTAATAGTAGTCTAGTAGAACGTAGATAGTCTATGGCTCTATAAGACATAGATTATATATTTACTCCGGCGTGGCTCCTTTAAAATATACCGCTAGCTAACTAGCTTACGTATATTATTAAGCTACTCTAGACTAGAGGCTACTAATATACTAGTACTAGCCGCTATCTCTATACTACTAGAGATTTTAGTATTAGTCGTACGTATATCTACTACTAGTATCTACTATAGAAACGTCTCCCTCTTATTTAAACCTTAATATAATTTCTTTACTATAATATAAGATTACTCTAGTAGCTCTACTAATATTAGATATAATAAACTATAGTACTTAATAGTATTAACTAGGTATAATAATATATAGAACTTTAGAAAGTTAAAATAATTATCCTCTAATTTATCTCTATAATATAGTATAAAAAACTTCTCACACCCCAACGGACCAAACTGGTCAATTCGGGGTAAAACAGCGATTTACATACATCAAACGATAGAGTACACCGAGTATAACAACCTCCGACATACGTGCGTACGTATAGCGTATAATACGCGACGATACCGACGTATAGAGATACTATATATATATACTCGAAGACTCTTTAATAACACGAGTATAGACTATATCTAATAAACGCCGACACGCCGACCCCCTTTTATTAGTTAAGGGCTACCCTTAACTAATAATCATAGCGGCCTTAGGCATCGACGTACCCCGGCTTCCACCGGGTATACCCCTAACACTAGTACGGTAGAAACGGCTATATAGCGGCATATCCTAGGATGATTAAACCCCCGTCTAATAAACGACGAATAACTAAGGGCGTATAACGCTATAGATAATAGAGACGGAGGGGACCCTACCCAGGGAGACCCTCCCGGATAAGATTAACCACTAGGTAGCACGTATAGAGAGGGAAGTCGAGAAGGGAGAAACGGCCCTCCTTAGTATCTTCCGGAACCTCGTCCGGAATATTAGAGAGCTTACCGTAGAAGTAAAACAGGCGCCGGAATTAGACCCGGAATCTAGACTAGATCGTATAGAGGCCAGCCTATAGAGAATCTAGGAGGGCCTCGCCTAGGGAAAACGCCCTAGCACGTGGGCATAGGTCGCCGCACCTATAAGCGGAACAGCCATGTTAGCTAAAACACTAAGGGCACCTATGGACGGGGCATATAGTATACGAGTCGCTATCTAGGATAAAGAAGTACTTATATAAGTCTAGTAAGCGTCCCTAAAGGACATTATAAATAAGATTAACGAATAGAAAGGGATATAGTTAAATATAGTAGCCGCCAAACTCACCCTAGGAGGTATAGTACTAACTACTACTACTAATACGGCCTAGTAGACCATCTCGCGCGACCCGAACGCGATTAACGATATCTTCTCTAGCGTGTCCGTCCGCGTAACCACGTACCCGATATAGGTATATACTATCCCCGTCTAAGGACACGTTATTAGAGAAGATAATATTAAGCGAATGGAGCGATCTAACGAACCGAAGTACCCCGGGATTAAGATCGTAAAGGCGTGGTGGAAGAACGTCTAAGGGATTAAGATAAAATTAAAAAAGCACTCTACTATAATAGTAGAGCTTAGAGACCCTGCTCTCGCCTATAGAATAACGTAGGAGGGCTTCCTAGCTAAAGGAGAGCTACTTACGGCGGAACTATAGGATAGGGCATAGGTAATGACGTAATACTTTAACTATTAGAGATATAGGCATACTAGGTAGAGGTGCTCTTAGAAGACCGCCTATGGGTGGTGTAAATAGGGCTATAACACTAAGGAATACTCTTATAAGACGTAGAGCGACGAGACGCGAGACAGGGACACCGCTAAGTACTCTAACTACGACGGGAAACACCTATTCTAGTCGGTAACGTGCACGAAACGTAAGTAGGTCGTAGAATATATTAACGCGATAAAGATAAGAGGAGCGAGGTAGATATACTAAGCCATAAGGCCCTCGCTACCCTCGCCGCTATCCCTAACTTTACTTATGAATCTAGTAACCACCCCCCGAAGGGGAGAGGACAACGCGTAATAGTATACTATATAGAGAAAGATAGGCCGACCCCGGGGTATACTTAAAGCCGCTACCGCGCGAGGATAATCACGCCTTAGCGCCACTAATATATAGACTCGAACTTTCCCTAGCACCTAATAAGGGCATAAGACATACTTATTATTATATAGGCGAACGTATAATATAAACGAGAAAACCAAGCGACGCTTCTAGAAGAGACAGAAGCCGCAATAATAGCCATCTAGGAACTATATAAACACTACCAAACCAATAAGCCAACAACATACCTAGGATACTATACCATCTACCCCACGGGCCCGGATAGGAGAGTTATATTTTGTATATATAAGTCGATCCCGCTCTTAGAATGGTCTTATACTAAACGTAATAACCTCTAGATGACGCTATATCTCTAGATAAGCATAGGGCCTATCTATATCTATAACATCTATAATTAATAGCGATCGCTCACGCTAGACGATATACTAGAGGGCACCACGACGCCGGGATAACATATCCTCCTAGGCGACTTTAATCTCCACCATAGGTGGTAGGGAGGCCTAGCCGTCGCGAGAGAAGAACTTAGAGTAAGGGAACTATACACACGGTGCTACGACTTCCTATACCTCCTTATACCCGTGGGGTAGATTACCTAGAGGAAATATAAATAGGACGAGGACGGGTCTACGCTCGACCTCACCCTCGCCACCGAGCACATTAGCCATAGAGTATAGTACTACCGCCCGAGCCGGATACAGACGGACTCCGACCACGAATGCATGGAAACCATAATAGACGTCTCTACTCTTAATAAATAACGTGGGAAATGGCTATAGAAGGATACCGATTGGGATAAATACCTAGAGGACCTAGAATCGGCGATTCTAGACCCCTCTATAGTCGACGTATCCAACGGCCTAGCCATAGATAAGGCCGTGTAAGTCCTCCTTTAAGTATACTAAGTCACGAGAGATAAACACGTACTATACTAAACGTATAGACCCCTAGAAGCGAGGGGTATACCTTAAATGCGAGAGTATAGAAGAGACGCCCGTAGACTATATATACGTGTATACCATATCCGGACGACCGAGGCGTAGAAAGAGTAGAAGGAAGTAGTGCGATATCGTGATAGGGCCCTCTATAATAAACGACGAAAGTAATGGCGCACGATTACCGATAAACACACACGGTAAGCCGTAGGGCTATGGCGCATGGTAAAGTAGGCTAAGGGTGTAGACGCGCCGATACCGCCGCCACTAATGCCTCCCCTAATATACTAAGAGAGGATATACTCTATAAGCCCGGAGAAGACGGAGATCTTACGTGAAGTTATGTTCCCCCTCCCGGAGCTAGTAGACCTATTAGATATTAATAATACTAAATACCTAGACGTAATTAATATCCCC
>NW_022985580.1:6564-92528 GCF_010093815.1 Pseudovirgaria hyperparasitica
AAAGAGACACTCCGGGCCTAGTAGGCCTCCTAGTAGAATAGGTACCTAGAGTAGATCCGAGGACCATAGAAGGAGCCGAGTAAATAGATATATAATAATAATAATAATAATATTATATAACTAGGTAGAGTAGTACTCTATAGGCCTATACCTCCTCTAGTCTAAGCCGCTATATAAGGAGAAACCCGAGTGGAAAAAACTCCCTTATGTCTATAACTACATCTCGTTAAACCTCTGTTTTGTCTTAAGTATACAGCTATAGGGTATACCTATTAGCCTATAGCCTATGTTACCGTTGTTTTACCCTCAGGCAGCACGTGTAGGTGTAGGTGTGGAGGTTATTAGTCAAGGGCTACCCTTAACTAATAATCGGGGTTCTCCCGGGGTTCTTCCGGTATATATCGGGTTACTACCGGCGTATGCCGGGTCTCTTCCGGTATATATTTCCGGGTCCACTAGTACTAGAGGAGTAGTAGATATATAAGTATCTATCGGGAGATATTCTTAGGGTACTCATTAAGCTATTATGCGATATCTAAAGTCTTCGTAATATAGATAAGCCATTACTATTATATATGGAGGTTAGGGTATATAGCTAGATAGTGGCGTATTATACCTCTCCGGCCGTACGCTTTATACTATAGGGAGGTATCGGGAACGCCTCTCTTATAGAGGTAGTATAGAAGTCCTATAGCGCCCGTTCGGGCTTAGATAAGTATAGATACTTAGGCTTTCGTTAGCCCTTTATATATCTATTTACTCGGCTCCTTCTATGGCCCTCGAATCCACTCTAGGTACCTATCCTACTAGGAGGTCTAGTGGGCATAGAGTGTCTCTTTCTACTTATCTTAGGTCCACGACCGTATATTCTTTACGAGTTCTTAAGGGCTCTACTAGTCTAGGAGAGTATCCGGGTTATCTCGGATTTCTTATACTACTTAGCTAGAGTCGGTTTCTATTAAGCACCTATACCGTATTCGATTCCGGCCTATATATAGAAGTGCGCGGTAATATATACTAATTCGTGCACGTAGCGCGGCGAAAGTGTATTCTACGTTTCCTATACGTTCCTATGCTTATTATTTAGTGAAGTATACCACCCTCTATATCTAGTAGAAGTTATATATACTTATGACGTCTATCTCGCGTCGTAGTAGCACCGTGTTAGTAGCTTTATATACGCCTAATATAAGACGGAGTATGCGGTTCTATATAGATTCGAGCTTCATTCGCCTAGTCTATATAAGGGCCGTATACTAGCACTCGTGTCCGTACGTGAAGGCGGGTCGTGCTATAGATATATATAGCTGGCGTGCCTTATCCCGGGCGGTTCCCTATGTGGAGGCTATAATCCGTCGTATAGCGGCTTCTACCTAGAGGGCCCTAGAGACGGCGTATGCTACTTGTGGTCCCCATTTAAGCTTGCTATCTAGTATAACTCCGAGCGCGTGCATGCTTTATACTAGTAGTTCGTTAAATACGTCGATTCGGGGGCGTCGTTCGCCTTCCCTAGTTACCTATTTCCCTTAACGATTAATAAAGTATATAAGCTAGTATTTCTCCGGGGCGAACTTTACTCCGTGGCGTTTTACCTACTAGAGGCACCTCTTATAGTCCTATTCTAGTCGTCTATACGTTCGGTTAGTATTATTATTAATGGCTAGGAGGTATATATTATCGGCGTATCCGACTACCTCTATATACTTTATTCCTTAAAGAAGGTCTACCGTAAAGAAGAGGAATAGAATCGGAGAGATGGTACTCCCTTATAGGATGCCGCATACCGTCTCTTTATATTCGCTCTAGTACCTAGGGATATATATCTAAGTTATTCTTCCTATAAGGAATAACTATATGAAGCGTATAATCCATTCTAGTATTCGTCTTATCCGGAGGTTATAAATAAGTCTTATATAGTTTACCTTATTAAACGCTCCGGCCATATCGAGGGAGAGAAGCGATACTACCCGTCCCTATTTCCATGCGGCCTGGACGACTTTAATAATATATTAGATAGCTATTATTAGGGAGCTATCTACCTTTGCCTTCTAGTTCGGAGGGAGAAGATTATATTCCTATACCGCGGTGCTCATCTTCTTCGCTATCGTGGCCTCTAGTATCTTATCTAGTTAGGAGAGAAGGGCGATTAGTCTCTATCCCTTTAGGGAGTTAGGGCTCTTTCCTAGTTTCGGGAGTATAATAGTATAGGCGACTCGGAAGCTCTAGGGGTGGTACCCCTACGTGACGCATGCTTAGAATATACGAGTAATAAGCGGTAGGGTTACTTTTATAGTGCTTTTTAGGCATCGATTTAGAATTCCATCTAGTCCGGGTGCTTTATTATTTGGGAGTGTCTTAATAATATTAAGTATATCCTCCTCCGTAACTTCTTCGGGGATATCTACCGCGTATAGGTATTCGGCGCCGTGAACGTCTAATAGGTCTACTAGTTCCGGGAGAGGGAACATGGCCTCCCGTAGGGCCTTAGTTTTCTTAAGGCTCGTGGAGTATGTTCTCCCCTAATGTATTAGGGGAGGCATAAGTGGCGGGGGTGTCGGAGTGTCTACGCCCTTAGTCCATTTCGCCATGCGCCATAGCCCTATTACGTGTCGTGTCTATTAACTAGTAATTATACGCTACTATTTACGCCTTTCGTTACGGAGGACTTTATCGCGTTATCGTATTACTTCCTTCTATTCTTCCTACGACTCGGGTGTTCTCGTACGGTATACGCGTATATATAGCCTTTAGGCGTCTTATCTACTTTCCCGTACTCAAGGAATCCCCTTTGCTTCCGGGGGCCGGTATATTCGGTATAGTACGTGTTTATTTCTTATATTCTAGTATGTTTATAGGAGTGTCTATACGGCCTGGTCTATGGCTAGGTCGTTGGATATATCGACTATAGAGGGATCTAGGATCGCCGATTCTAGGTCCTTTAGGTACTTTTCCTAGTCGGTGTCCTTCTATATCCATCGTCCCCGTTATTTATTCGGGGTATATACGTTTATTATAGTTTCTATATATTTATGGTCGGAATCCGTCTATACCTAGCCTAGGCGGTAGTATTAGATCCGGTAACTAATGTGCTCCGTGGCGAAGGTAAGGTTAAGCGTGGACCCGTCTTCGTCCTATTTATGTTTTTTCTATATAACTTATTCTATAGGTGTAAGTAGGTATAGGAAGTCGTGGCAGCGGGTGCGTAGTTCCCTTACTCTAAGTTCTTCCCTAACCATGGCTAGGCCTCTCTACTATTAGTGGTGGAGGTTGAAGTCTCCTAGGAGGATGTGTTACCCTAGTTCCGTGGTACCCTCGAGCATCTCGTCTAGTATAAGTATACGTTATTAGTTATATGTGTTATATATATATAGGGGGCCTATATCTATTTATAGGTGTAGTGTTATCCTAAGGTTATCGCGCTCGGTGTACGACCATGATAAGAGTGGTATTAACCTATGAATATGGAAGAGGACTCGTCTTTCTGGTCCTAGAGGGTGTATAGTGTGGTATCCGGGGTGTGTGGTTGGTTTGCTCGTCTAGTAGTGTTTGTAGGGTTCCTAGATAGCGAGTATTATGGCCCCGGTCTCTTCGAGGAGCGTCGCCTGGTTCTCTCTTTTATATTATACGTTTACCTATATAATTCGGAGTATATTCTGGTCCCTTATTAGGTACTAGGGAGTATATATACCTACATGCTTATTCCTTAGAGGCGCGACTATCCTCGCGCGGCAGCGGCTTTAACTATGCCTTTTAGTCGTCCTATCGTCTTCGGGATAGTCTACTATCCCGCCTAACTACCTTCCGGAGGGGAGGTTAGAGGTGTTATAAAGGAAGGGCCCGTAGTAGATATTATATTCTATAACCATCTCGCGCCTCTCGCTTTTATCGTGCGAATGTATTCTATAATCTATTTACGTTTTATACACGTTAACGACCACGACGGGTGTTTCCCGTCGTAGTTTAAATACTATGCTATGTCCCTGTTTCTTAGTCCGTCTCCTCGCGGTTTATAAGGGCACTCCTAGGTAGCGTGGTCTCTACGGCACCATCCGCACTTGGTCTTCTATAAGCACCTTTATACAGTGTGTCTATACCCTTAATAGTTAAAGCACTATATTATTACCCATGCCCTATCCCATGGCTCGGCCATAAGGAGCTCTCCTTCTACTAGGAATCCCTCCTATATAATGCGTTATACGAGGGCGGGGTCTCGGAGCTCTATAATTATAGTAGAGTGTTTTTTCGCCGTCGTCTTAATCGTCTATGGGTTCTTCTACCACGCTTTTATAATCTTAATCCCTGGGTATTTTCGCACGTTGGATTGTTCCATGCGCGTAATATCCTCCGCTCCGATAGCCTGTCCCCGCATAGGTACTACGTGTACTATAATTAGGTATGTAGCTACCCTAATAGACGCGCCGGGGAAGATACTACCTATCACGTTCGGATCTCGCGAGATGTTTTACTACGTAGTATTCGTTATAGTAGTAAGTACTACCCTACCTAGTGTAACTTTAGTAGCCACGACGCTCGACTACATTCCTTTCTATTCGTTAATCTTATTTATAATTTCCTTTGGGGATGCCTATTGGACCTACGCTAGCGTGTCCTTATCCTAGATTACGACATGTATACTATATACTCCATCTATAGTCCTAGTGGTCCTTAGTGCGGTAGCTCCGGGTATTACTATAATCTAAGCCCACGTGTTAGGGCGCTTACCTTAGGATAGCTCTTCCTAGATTCTCCGCAGGCTGGCTTCCATTCGGTCGAGCCTACCACTAGGTTCCTCCCGTAGTGACTTCCTTTCTTCCTCTATAATTCCTCTTAGGTTCCGGATAAGGTCCCGGAATATATAAAGGAGGGTCTTCTTTCCCTCCTCGGCGTCCCTCTCTACACGTATTACCTAGTATTTAATTTTATCTAGGAGGGTCTCCCCTCTCGGGGTCCCCTCGGTCTAGGTTATCTATAGCGCTTCGCACCCTTAGTTAGTTCCTATATTTTAGATAGGTGTCTAGCTATCCACATTAATATCGCTATATAGCCGTTTCTACCATACTAGTGGGGGCATATCCGGCGTATACCAGGGTATTACGATGCCTAAGGCCGCCATGGTTATTAGTTAAGGGCAGCCCTTAACTAATAAAAGGGGGTCGGCGTATCGGCGTTTATTAGATATAGTCTATACTCATATTATTAAAGAGTCTTTAAGCGTATATATATAGTATCTCTATACGTTGGTATCGTCGCGTATTATACGCTACACGTACGCACGTATGTCGGAGGTTGTTATACTCGGTATACTCTATCGTTTAATGTATGTAAATCGCTATTTTACCCCGAATTGACTAGTTTGGTCCGTTGGGGTGTAAGAAGTTTTTCAGCTATATATATATAAGGTCAAATAGATATATAAAGGGCTTATAAAGGCCTAGACATCTATACTCCTCTAAGCCCGAACGGGCGCTATAGAACTCCTATACTACCTCTATAAGAGAGGCGTCCCTAACGTATCTCTATGGTATAAGGCGTATAGCCAGAGAGGCATAATACGCTACTATCTTATAATATGCCCCGATCTTTATACGTAAAGGTAGAAGCTTATCTATATAATAAGAACCTCCGATATCGTATAATAGCTTAATAAGTACCCTAAGGACGTCGCCCGGTAGATGATTATACACCTACTACTCCTCTAATTCTAGTAGACCCGGAAATATATACCGGAAGAGACCCGGTATACGCTAGTAGTAACCCGATATATACCGGAAGAACCCCGGGAGAACCCCGATTATTAGTTAAGGGCAGCCCTTAACTAATAACCTCCGCACCTACACGTGCTACCTAAGGGTAAAATAACAGTAATATAGACTATAGGCTAATAGGCGTACCCTATAGCTATATACTTAAGACGAAATAGAGGCTTAACGAGATATAGTTATAGATATAAGGAAGTTTTTCCCTATAGGGTTTCTTCTTACATAGTAGCTTAGACTAGAGGAGGCATAGGCCTGTAGAGTACTACTCTACCTAGTTATACAATATTATTATTATTATTATTATAATATAGTATAAACTAGTATTTTAGATTATCTAAGCGTAATATAGTCTTCTCTAAGTATACTAGTATCTACGTATTATATATATAGTACGCTACTAATATATATATAAATAACCGCCCGTACTATACTTAGAAAGTATTAATTATAATATAGAAGCGGTTTAAACATAACTATAAATACTACTAGTATACGCTTAAATATTACCCCCGTCTATTATATTACTAAAGTTATATATATAAGTAGATTATAACGACCGAATACCCTAATAGACGCGAATTACTTATCGATCGCCTTCTTTACTCGTTCTATAGGGGGTATACTAGTAAATATACCCTTTAATCTATATCCTATATACTCTTAATTAATAATATATAAGACTATCTAATTAAATATATATTCTAATATACCCTTATATAGTTGATATAGAATATCTAGAGCGACCGCGTGGTATATATTAACTCTAGTAAGTAACTAGGTAAAATTATCTAATAGCTCTATCTATCTACTAGAATACTAAATCTTAACTAATTAGTAAATATAATAGCCCTATACTACTAGCGTGAAAGATATCGACGAAAATAATAAGATACTAGATATACTTATTCTATTATCTATCTTACTACTAGTATACTTACTACTATAGCTATTAGTTATTAACTTATAATATATATAGTAAATCTATTTCTATAACGACGAGTATATATAGAACTCCTATATACTAGTAATAGCTTCTTATAGATACTATCGTCTATTACTAGAGACTATATATATTAGATATATATACTAATAGAATACACCTATAATAAGTACCTACTCTAGAAAATCTATAATATATAAAGCTAAACGTGGATAGTATATACGTAAGCCGCTATTAGTATATAATACTAATACTCTAGTACTCTATATAGCCTATAATACTATATAATAATTAGTATAGTTAATAACTCTATTATAGGCGGATATACAGACTAGAACTTTACTTATAACCTAATAGAATATAAAGTAATTTGCTACTATTTCTAGCTTAACTACTAGTAATAGAGTAAGTAGTAGAAATAATAGTAGACTCCTAGATAAGCAGACATTTAGTAGTAGATTATAAATAGATAGATAGACTAGCTATACTACTCTATTACTACTATAGTTAGTAAGATTTATCTTATCTAAAGATAAAATAATAGAGATAATAAAGGTACTATCTGGAATAGTAGTATATATATTCTACTAACTATCTACTATATAGACTTTACTATATACCTAGTCGCCTAAACTAGTAAATTATTATACTAGCTTAAACATAAGCTTACTAGTAAATAGTTAGTATCTAAGAAGGAATTCTACTAACGTAAGCGGATCTCTATACTAGTATTTAACTATAGTAGTACTAAATATATTATAGCTATACTACTAACTTTTATATAGTATCCCTTTAGAGTAGTATAATAACTACTTATATATAATATTAGATTTTAGTATAAAAAGGTTAGAGGGTATAGTAGAAGTCTATTTAAGAATAGTAGTTAATTTATTATATACTATATTTAAAATACTAAACTAATTCGTCTATATTATAAGGCGCTCTATAAACTTACTATTAAATTAACTAAATCGAGTCTACTAAATTAGTTACTACTATAATAATAGACTATATATACTTACGTTAGACGGATTATTATATCTACTATAGTCTACTAGAATATATATACCGCTCTCTTCTTTAAACGTTTTCGTTAAATATATAGTACTAGATACTCTTATTACTATAGTTATAGTATTTCTACTATATATATTAGACTAATATACTAAATTAGTACTATAGCTACTAGTAACGCCCTCTATAGATTCTAGGTCCGAAATATAATTAGAGAATATAGTAGTATCTTTATATAGAACTATATTAGTAGTAGAAGTATCTAATTCTATAGACTCGGACTTCTAATTAATACTTAGTAGCTAAATACTAATAGAGCGAACTAAAGAGTTCTATTAACTAATATAACTATAAGTACTAAAGCCGCGCCGTAACCCGGTTAATAGTAGTAGCTATGGGCCTAATAGTTATAATAATAATAGTAATACGGTAAGCTATACTTATCTATATAGTTCCGAGTTATAGTACCTACGAATTATATAGTATATACTACTAATCTTTCTACTATAGTATTAGTAGAAGACTATAGCCCGTAGTATCTTAAGGTATAGTTACTATAAAGGAAAAATACTATAGTATAATCGTTAGTAGATAGTAATAATATAGTATATAGTAGATATTCTAGGTATATACCGGAAGAAGTTAGGTGTAAGCCTATTAAAAGCCCGATATATATCTACTAGCCCCCGACTTCTACCCGGCTCTTAGTCCCTTAATTTCTATATATACTTATATAAAATTATTAATAATAACGCGTAAGTATTACGTATCTATATAAAATACTATATTAGTCTATGTCTAAACCTTTATCGTATCTACTAGCTAGTTATTATTCTACTATCTAATATTATTACCTAGTAGGTTACTAACCTATAGCTAATAAAAATATCTACTAATCTCTTATATATCTTCTCTATAGAACCTCTAATATAGAAGATAGTTAAGGGGCTATCTAGCTACTATAGTAGTAATACTAATAGAAGATGATCTAGTAACTATAGTAAACTAAACGGGATAGATAAATGAAAATACGATATAATATAGACACGTATTAGTATTAATAATAGGGACTTATATAATAGCTATTAATATAAAATATATATATATATATATCTAGCTTATCTTAACGTGTTCGTTTATCTACTAATAAACTAGTAGTCTAGGTATACTAGTAGTAAATATAGTAGTAACGCCCTATATAGCTTAGAAGTTATAGTAATATTCTACTATAATAGTAACTAGGGATATAATAGCCTTACGTTCTCTTCTCTACTATATTAGCTATCTAGCTTAATAGAAGAAGATAGAGAAATAGTAGTAGAGAGAGAACTAACTATCTATAAAAAGAGGCGGTCCTATAGAGATAGTCTCTAGCCTTATAAATAAGACCGGTACCTTACGATAATAGAGATTTTAATTACTATAATGTTTTTAGGCCGGTTACTACTAGTATTTAATTATCTTAATATATAGCTAGATAGTAGCCTAGATAGTTTTAGAATACTAGTATAATCAGCCTAGATAGCCGCGGGAGATATTAATCTTAGTAGCTACTACCTTAATTATAATTTATAAAATATACCTCCCGCCTATATTATTACGCTAGTAAAGAAAGATATAATAGACTTCTATTACTAACTTCTCTCTAGAGTTAGATAGATAGTATCTAAATACTAGAACTAGAAGATAGCTAAGAAGAGAAAAGCTAGTATAAGTAACCTAATATATAATAACACGTATATAGGAGTAAAGGTATACTACTTATATTATATTAGATATATTACTAATTATTAGTATAATACTAGCGTAACTTAGAAAATATTTATAGGGCTAGTAGTAATTAAGGCTCTAAAGTTAGTTCTACTATAGTCCCTAAGATTCCTTAGATTAAAGAAGTACTATAGTAGTATATTCCAACCGATTCTACTATCTATAATTACTATTATATATAATAATAATAATAATATTAGTAAACTAGGTAGAGTACCACTCTATAGGCGCATGCCTCCTCTAGTCTAAGCTACTATATAAGAAGAAACCTACGAATAGGAAAAACTCCCTTATATCTATAACTACACTCTATCTATCCTCTCGTTCTTTATATATATATAGCCCTAGGGGCTACCTATAGGCCTATAGCCTATATTATAATAGTTTACCCTTAGGTAGCACGTATAGGTGCGGAGATTATTAGTTAAGGGCTGCCCTTAACTAATAATCGTGGTTCTCCTGGGGTTCTTCCGACGTATACTAGGGTTCTTCTAGTATATATCGGGCTTCTTCTAGTATATATACGCGGGTCCACTAGAACTAGGGGAGAGGAAGGTGTATAAGTATCTATCGGGCGACGTCCTTAGAGTACTTATTAAGCTATTACGTAATATCGGAGGTCCTTATTATACGGACGAGGGCTTATCTTAGGGTATAGAGGCTAGAGCACGTCGCGAGATAGTGGCGTATTATATCTCTCCGGCTATAGTCCTCGCACTAGGGAGATATATCTAGGACGCCTCTCTAGTAGAGATAATATAGAAGACCTATAGCGCCTATTCGGGCTTAGAGGAGCATAGATACTTAGGCCTTCGTTAGCCCTTTATATATCTATTTACTTAGTTCCTTCTAAGGCCCTCGGATCTATTCTAGATACCTATTCTATTAGGAGGCCTACTAGGCTTTAAGTACCTCCCTCTATTTATTCTAGATCTACGACTATATAACGCGGCTAAGCTCCTTAGGGCTCTATTAGCTCGGGACGGTATCCGGGTTATTTCGAACCTCCTACGCGGTCTAGCTTAAGTCCGCCTCTATATAGTATTTATATTATACTCGAGTTTATTCTATAGTAGAGAGGGCCTAGTAATACGCGCGGATACGTATACGTAGTACGGCGAAGATATATACTCTATCTCCTCTACGTTCTTATACTTATTATTTAGTAAAGTATATAAGTCTCTATGTCTAGTAGAAGTCCTATATACTCGTTACGTTTATCTCGCGTTAGAGAAGCGTCGTGTTAGTAGCTTTATATACGCCAGAGATAAGGCGGAGTATATAGTTTTATATAGACTTAAGCTTTGCCCGCCAAGCTTATATAAGGGCCGTATACTAGTACTCGTATCTATATATAAAGGCTAGGCGTACTAGGGAGACGTATAGCTATCTCGCCTTATCCCGGGCTGTTCTCTACATAGATACCGTAATCTAGTATATAGTGGTTTCTACCTAGAGGGCTCTAGAGACGGCGTGTGCCACCTATAGTCCCCATTTTAGCTTATTATTAATTATAACGCCGAGTGCTCGTATACTCTATACTAGTAGTTCTATAAAGGTATTAATTTAGGGGCGACGTGCCCCCTCCCTAGTAGCCTATTCTCTATAGCGGTTAATAAAGTATATAAGCTAGTATTTTTTAGGTACGAATTTTACTCCATGGCGCTTTATCTACTAGACGCATTTCTCGTGGTCTCGTTCGAGTCGTGTATATATTCTACTAGTACTACTATCGACTATAAGGAGGTATATATCGTCCGCGTATCTAACTACCTCTATATATTCTATTCTCTAAAGAAGGTCTACTATAAAGAAGAGGAAGAGGATCGGGGAGATAGTACTCCCTTACGGGATGCCGTATACCGTCTCCTTATATTCGCTTCGGTATCCGGGGATATATATTTAAGTAGTCCTTTACGCGAGGAAGGACTATATAAATCGTATAATCCACTTAGGTATTCGCGTTATCCGGAGGTTATAGATAAGTCTTATATGGTTTACCTTATTAAACGCCCCTACTATATCTAGGGAGAGTAGCGTAATAACTCGTCCTTATTTCTATATAGTCTAGATAACCTTAAGGATGTGTTAAATAGCTATAATTAGGGAGCTTTCTACCTTCGCCTTCTAGTTTACTAGGAGAAGGCCGTATACCTATACTACTATACTTATCTTCTTAGTAATCGTAGCTTCTAGTACCTTACTAAGGTAGAAGAGGAGGGCGATCGGCCTCTATCCCTTCGGCGTATTTAGGCTCTTCCCTAGTTTTAGGAGTATAACTATATATATAGTTCGGAAGCTCTATAGGTGGTATCCTATACGGGCGCACGCTTAGAATATATGGCCTATAATTAGTAAGGTCGCCTATATAGTCCTCTTAAGGCATTAATTTGGAATTCCATCTAGCCCGGGCGCTTTATTATTCAGGAGTATCTTAATAGCGCCGAGTATATCGTTATCCGTGATTTCCCTAGGGATACTTACAGCTTCTAGGTATTCCGTGCCGTCGATATCTAATAGGTCTACGGGTTCTAGGAGAGGGAATATAACCTCTTATAGGATCTCTATTTTCTCGAGGCTCGTGGAGTACGTCTTTTCTTAATATATAAGAGGGGGTATAAGTGGTATAGGTGTCGGGGAGGCGGTGCTTTTAGCCTATTTTACTATATACCATAGTCTAGTAGTATTACGTATGTATCTATCCGTGACTATATACTACTATTTACGTCGCTCGTTACGGAGGACCTTATCTTATTATCTTCTCGCCTCTCTCTATTTATCCTACGCTTTAGGTATACGGTTATAGTATACGCGTATATATAATCTCCGGACTTCTCGCCTATACTCTCGTACTTAAGGTATGCTTTTCGGGTCTAGGGGTCTATATATTCGGTACGGCACGTGTTTATCTCTTACTCCCTAGTATATCTATAGGAGTATATTCACGGCCTGGTTAATGGCCGGGCCATTAGATACGTCGACTATAGACGGGTCTAGGATCGTTAATTCTAGGTCCTTCAGGTACTTTTCCTAGTTAGTATCCTTCTATAGCTATCGCCCTTATTAGTCTTAAGGGGTAGATACATCTATTACGGTCTCCATGTATTCGTAGTTAGAGTCTATCTATATAAGGCTTAGGCGGTAGTATTAAGTTCTATTATAAATATATCTAGTGGCTAGGGTAAGGTCGAGTGTAGATCCGCCCTTATCTTATTTATATTTTCGCTAGGTAATCTATCCTACTAGTATAAGAAGGTATAGAAAGCCGTAGTATTAGGTGCGTAGTTCTCTAGCTCGAAGCTCTTCGCGGGTGACGGTTAGTCTACCCTACTAGCTATAATAGAGGTTGAAGTCTCCTAGGAGGATATATTATTCTAGCTTAGTAGTACCCTTAAGCATGTTATCCGCCTAAAGCGATTAGTTCTAATTATATATATTATATATATAGAGGGGTCCGATGTTCGTCTAGAGGTGTAGTATTATCTAGAGGTTATCCCGTTTAGTATACGACCATAATAAGAGTAGAATAGACTTATAGATATGGAAGAGGACTCTCCTCTCCGGTCCTAGGGGGTGTATTATATAATATCCTAGGTGTGTTATTGGTTTATTCGTCTGGTAGTGTTTATATAGCTTCTATATAGCGAGTATTATAGCTCCGGTCTCCTCGAGGAGTGTCGCCTAGTCCTCTAGTTTAGAGTTAGATAACTTCTATAGATTCGACGTGCCCTATACTATTAGGCCCTGCTCCTATTTTCGCCTTATCTTATCCCCTCTAGACTTATACCTCCGGCTCTACTAGGAGAGGTGACCGAAGCCTCTCCTAGCTAGGTAACTACGAGGTTTACTCCTTAAACTCATGATACTAGCGTACGTGCCTTGTAGATGACACGTTCTATCTCTTTATAAATTAATACGCGCATCCGTTCTCTCGGGCCATATAGTAGTCTCTCTAGCTAGAATATAATTCTATCTACTTCTAGATATACTAAGGGTTAGAGCCTATTAAAGGGGTAAGGTCCTTAGAGCTAGTAGTTACTACTATATACCACGCCCCGCCTTTAAGTATTACTACTTTTCGGTTTCGCGTTACCTATAAGGATCTCTCTATAATAGACCGACCGTGTCTTATAGGAGAGTATCCTCTAAATCCCTTACGTATATACGCCTAGGCGACTTAGGTATTCTCTTCCTACTAACCCGACTTGTTTCTACTACTCTTAAAGGGTCCCTATAGCTGCCTCCTATCTATGTCTATGTACTATTATCTATATGCTCTAGTATCCCACCTTCTACGGTAGACTATAACATCTCTCATACGCGGGAGCTACTCTACCTATTAGTAGTAAAGTAGTATCTTATATCGAGCGAAAGGTCTTAATAGAGTCGTGCTACTAGTAGTCGTACTAGGCGGCTTAATAAATGTAGTTTAACACTATAGGAGAGTTAGCTTTAATAAGTTCTTCTAGTAGTAGTTTCTTAGTTACCCTCGACGTGTTCCTTACGTTCCTAGAGCCGTTTAAGCCTCGAGGTGTCCTATCGCGCTACTAGGACCTCCGCTTCCTCTACCTAGTTAGTAAGATAGATTCAGGCCTACTTTCGACATAGTAGTAGCGCGTTAGATGGTTTTCTTATCCCTTTATCCTCGTGAACTTCTCTTAACGCGTTAATTAGGGATAGGATAGAAGTATATACTTCCCTAGCTGGGTTATGTTAGCGTGGTTTAGTAAGGTAGACGCTCCGTGAAAACTCTTTAACCATCTATCTAGCGACGACTAGGTTACCATTAACGCCGCTCCGAACCTCTTACTACCTCTATAGAGGCATTGCCTAGCTACGACGACGTGGACGCGGTTCGTGAGGCTTCGTAGCCACTATTATATATATTATAATAAGGTATACCCTTAATAAATATAGTAGTAGGCGGGCGCTAAACTCGTTCTTTAGTCGCTATAGATTCGTATACTCTCTACTAATACTAGGTATATATATATACCTTTATCTAATTACGTACTAAATTATATAGAGAAATAGTAAGCGCTAAGTCTAATATAGTTAAACTAGGTACTCTACTATATTAACTATATTTAAAAATTACTAATAGTATTAGTATTTATAGTACTAATACTAATTAACCTAGATACTATATATATAAATCTATATAAAGATAATCTAGATAACTTCTCTAAAGTAGATATAGATAACTTAGATAAGAGTAAGAAGTCTAAGCTATCGGGTAATATAAGTATATACTAAAGTTATAGAAACTATATATATACTAACTACTATAAAAAGAATAAGTTAGATACTCTAAACTAGTTAGATAAGTACCTCGAATTATCTTATATACTATTAGATATAGATAAGAGTTCTATACTACTAGTAGTAGCTATAGATAAGATTATACTATCTTAGGTATTAAGTATAGACCCGCTCTAAGTAACCACGGGAATAGTAAATAATAGTATATATATATATATATAGTATAAATAAGTCTATTACTAACTTATTATCCCTAGTTATAGCTACCTTAACTAGTAGTCTATCTACCCTAACCGATACTTAAATTAAAATAAAGTTAGATAGTAGCGGACGTTTAAGTTAGGTCTTTACTCTATATATAAAGAGTAAATACTTTTAAGAGAAGTCGGATATTAGTATATAACTAGAGAACTATATAGACTACCACGAGGCCAAATAGATAATATAAGAGAGAATAAAAATAGTAACTAGAAATATAGAGGGAAGTATCTAGTAGAAGAAAAGGTTATTAAAGGTAGTTCTAGATAAGAATACCTTTTAATAGATAAAGGACACCGCCTAAAGATAGAAGAAAGGAAGATCTACTATATTTTATTATAGCTATATAGTTAGAGAGAGCTTAGAATAGTACTATTTAATTTAAGTTCCTAGTCTAATTAATTTTAAACCTCTACTCTCTATTATATACTATCTTTCTAGTATTAAATTTAAAGACTATAATTAAATATACTAAAGATATAATTTAGAATAATAAGATATATAGAGTTATAGAAATACTTTAGATAAAGATATTACTTTAGAAAAGAGACTTCTATTAAAATAGATAGAGTATATAGAGTAGATAGAGTAGATAGAGTAGATAGAGAAGCTAAAATACTAGATACTATTTATTCTATAAGAGTTATTAGTATATAGTAAATAAGTAGTACTAGTAAGCTAATTAGTATTAAGGAAATAACTAGTACTAATTATTCCGTTAGTATAAATAGTACGTTCGATATAAACGGGACGTTTAGTATAACTAGTACGTTTAGTATAAACGGGACGTTTAGTATAACTAGTATATTTAGTATAAACGGGACGTTTAGTATAAATAGAACGTTCGGTATAAATAGAATGTTTAGTATAAACGGGACGTTCGGTATAAACGGAATACTTAGTATAAATTATATAAAGCCGTCCTATTAGAATAGATAGTAAGTAGATCCGTCTAATAAATATAATAGAATAAAAGAATACTTAGAGAGTACTTAGGAGTACTTAGAAGCGCTATATCTTTCCTAATATACTATACCTTTATAATCTTAATCCCTAGATATTTTTACTTATTAGCTTATTCTATATATAAAAGATTCTCTATACTAATAGTCTATCTCTATACTAGTACTACGTATATCTATATTAGATATATAGCTACTTAGATAGACGCGCTAGGGAAGATATTATCTATTACGTTTAGGTTACGTAAGATATTTTACTATACTATATTAGTTATAGTAGTAAGTACTATCTCTTTTAGTATAACTTTAGTAGCTATAATATTTAACTATATTCCCTTCTATTTATTAATCTTATTTATAATTTCCTTTAGGGATACTTATTAGACCTATATAAGGGTATCTCTATTCTAGATTATAATATATATACTATATACTCTATCTATAATTCTAGCCGTTCTTAGGGCGGTAGCTCTAGATATAGCTATAATCTATATCTATATATTAGAGTACTTATCTTAGGATAGCTCTTTCTAAATCCGTCGTAAGCTAGTCTCTATTCTATTAAATCTATTATCTAGTTCTCTTTATAGTAACTTCTATAGTAATCTTCTCTCTTCCTCTATAAGTTCTCTTAGATTCTAGATAAGGTTCTAGAATATATAGAGGAGGGTCTTCTTCCCTTCCTCTATATCTTTCTCTATATATATTATCTAGTATTTAATTTTATCTATAAGGGTCTCCCCTCTTAGAGTCCCCTTAGACTTAGTTATCTATAGTATCTCTTATTCTTAGTTAGTTTCTATATTTTAGATAGGTATTTAACTATCTATATTAATATTACTATATAGCCGTTTCTATTATACTAGTAGAGGTATTTCTAGTATATACTAGGGTATAGCTATATCTAAGGCCGCTATAGTTATTAGTTAAGAGCTACCCTTAACTAATAAAAGGGGTTTAGTATATTAGCGTTTATTAGATATAGTCTATACTTATATTATTAAGGAGTCTTCGAGCGTATATATATAGCTTCTTTACTAGGGTAGCCTACGGCCGGTAGACTATAAGTAGCCTAGAAATTCAATCTACTTTCCTAGGGTATAGATACTCTTTAGTCTATCTAATCTACTAATTAATAGTTTAGATTATATATTAGTATATATACTACTTTATATATTACTCTATATATTAACTCTATATTAACTCTCTATTAACTCTCTATTAACTCTCTATTAACTCTCTATTAACTCTCTATTAACTCTCTATTAACTCTCTATTAATTCTCTATTAATTATCTATTAACTCTCTATTAACTCTCTATTAATTCTCTATTAATTCTCTATTAACTATCTATTAAGTCTCTATTAACTATCTATTAAGTCTCTATTAACTCTATATTAACTCTCTATTAACTCTCTATTAAGTCTATATTAATTCTATATTAACTTTCTATTAACTCTCTATTAAGTCTATATTAATTCTTTATTAACTCTCTATTAGTAAAACTATATTAATTCTCTATTAACTATCTATTAAATCTCTATTAACTCTCTATTAACTCTATATTAATTCTCTATTAACTCTCTATTAATTTAAAGATAGTATTATTTATTTTCTAATATTTTCTTCTATATTCTTTCTTACTTTCTACTCTATATATTATTCTATACTATCTTCTATCTACTTTATTATAGAGAATATATAAAGTCTATTTTAAGTTCTAAGAAGTAGATATCTATTATATATTATTCTAATTAAAAATAAAGTAAAAGAAAAATATTAGAGTTAGAAGAATTATCTTTAGATAAGGATTAGTCTTAGAGTTTTAGATAAGAATTAGTCTTAGAAGCTTAGATAGAATAATCTTAGAGTCTTAGATAGAGTAGTCTTAGAGTCTTAGATAGAGAAGATAGGTTATAGAATTAATATAAAACTACTATACGGTTAAGAATCGAACCCTTAACCTTTCTATTACTTTCTATTACTATCTATACTATATACTACTATACTATCTATCTAAGTTCTAAGGAGTCTTACTTCTAGAGTAAATAAACCCTTTCTACTTATACTTAAAACTCTATTTTTATCCTTAAATATAGTACTATATATACTAAAAAGTATATAGAATTACTCGCCGTAAAGAGATCTATAAGAGAGTTTACTTAGAATTCTTAATTAGGCCGTGGGTAATTTATTACGTTATAAAATGTAGATTATTTATCGTGGTTTAGGCGTAGAGAGAGAGTAACATCTAAGGTACTAAGGTACGTTTAAGGCCCTAAGGCACGCCGGAAAATCCACGGCAAAGTTAAATTTTTAAACCTACTACTAAACGCGATACTAGAGGCTTATAAACCTATCTTATCTATAAGTATAGCTCTATAGAGGGTAAAAAGTATATAAAAATACTTATTATAGGTAGAGCTATAAAACTAGGGACTAGACTTTTAAATTAGACCCTAGTTAATTTAATATATAGTAAAAGGTAGTTTTTTAGTTATGGTTTTAGTAAGGGCGCTAGCGGGAACTTATATCTTTTTATAAGATTCTATAGAAATATATTAGTATTATTATATACTATATACTATATATACGTACGTGTATTAGAGGTTATTATACTTAGTATACTCTATTATATAATATATATAAATTACTATTTTACCCTAAATTAACTAGTTTAGTCCATTAGAATATAAGAAGTTTTTTTTAATATATATTTATATAGATAGATACGCTAGAAAAGATATTATTTATTTTATTTAGGTCGTAGAAGATAGTCTACTAGACTATATTTCTAGTAGTAGTTAGTACTATACCTTCTAGAGTAAGTTTAGCTATAACTATATTTAACTATATTTCTTTCTATTTATTAATTTTATTAATAATATTCTTTAGAGATATCTACTAGACTTATATAAGTACTTTCTTATTCTAAATAGTAACTTTATACTATATACTTCAAAAAAACTTCTCACACCCCAACGGACCAAACTAGTTAATTCGGGGCAAAACAGCGATTTACATACATTAAACGATAGAGTATACCGAGTATAATAACCTCCGACACACGTACGTACGTACAGCGTATAATACGCGACGATACTAACGTATAGAGACACTATATATATACGCTCGAAGACTCTTCGATAATATAAGCATAGACCATATCTAATAAACGCCGACACGCCGACCCCCTTTTATTAGTTAAGGGCTACCCTTAACTAATAATTATAGCGGCCTTAGGCACCGACGTACCCCGGCTTCTACCGGGTATACCCCTAACACTAGTACGGTAGAAACGGCCATATAGCGGCATATCCTAGGACGATTAAACCCCCGTCTAATAAACGACAAATAACTAAGGGCGTATAACGCCATAGATAATAGAGACGGAGGGGACCCCGCCCGGGGAGACCCTCCCGGATAAGATTAACTACTAGGTAGCACGTGTAGAGAGGGAAGTTAAGAAGGGAGAAACGGCCCTCCTTAGTATCTTCCGGAACCTCATCTAGAATATTAGGGAGCTTACCATAGGAGTAAAATAGGCGCCGGAATTGGACCCGGAATCTAGACTAGATCGTATAGAGGCCAGCCTATAGAGGATCTAGGAGGGCCTCGCCTAGGGAAAACGCTCTAGTACGTAGGCATAGGTCGCCGCACCCATAAGCGGAACAGCCATATTAGCTAAAACACTAAGGGCACCCACGGACGGGGTATATAGTATATAAGTCGCTATTTAGGATAAAGAAGTACTCGTATAAGTCTAGTAAGCGTCCCTAAAGGATATTATAAATAAGATTAATAAATAGAAAGGGATATGGTTAAATATGGTAGCCGCTAAACTCACCCTAGGAGGTATAGTACTAACTACTACTACTAATACGGCCTAGTAGACTATCTCGCGCGACCCGAACGCAATTAATAACATCTTCCCTAGCGCGTCCGTCCGCGTAACCATGTACCTAATATAGGTATATACCGTCCCCGTCCGAGGACACGTTATTAGAGAAGATAATATCGAGCGAATAGAGTAATCTAACGAACCGAAGTACCCCGGGATTAAGATCGCGAAGGCGTGGTAGAAGAACGTCCAAGGGATTAAGATAAAATTAAAAAAGCACTCTACTATAATAGTAGAGCTTAGAGACCCCGCTCTCGCCTATAGAATAATGTAGAAGGGCTTCCTAGCTAAAGGAGAGCTACTTACGGCGGAACTATAGGATAATAATAATAATAATAATATTATATAACTAGGTAGAGTAGTACTCTATAGGTCTATGCCTCCTCTAGTCTAAGCCACTATATAAGAAGAAACCCCATAGAGAAAAACTTCCTTATATCTATAACTACATCTCGTTAAACCTCTATTTCGTCTTAAGTATATAGCTATAGGGTACGCCTATTAGCCTATAGCCTATATTACTATTATTTTACCCTTAGGTAGCACGTATAGGTACGGAGGTTATTAGTTAAGGGCAGCCCTTAACTAATAATCGGGGTTCTCCCGGGGTTCTTCCGGTATATATCGGGTTACTACCGGCGTATACCGGGTCTCTTCCGATATATATTTCTAGGTCTACTAGTACTAGAGGAGTAGTAGATATATAAGTATCTATTAGGAGACGTCCTTAGGGTACTTATTAAGCTATTATATAATATCTAAAGTCTTCGTAACGTAGATAAGCTATTACCATTATATATAGAGGTTAGGGCATATAGCTAGATAGTAGCGTATTATACCTCTCCGGCCGCACGCCTTATACCATAGAGATACATCGGGGACGCCTCTCTTATAGAGGTAGTATAGGAGTCCCATGGCGCCCGTTCGGGCTTGGATAAGTATAGATACTTAGGCTTTCGTTAGCCCTTTATACATCTATTTACTCGGTTCCTTCTATAGCCCTCGAATCTACTCTAGATACCTATTCTACTAGGAGGTCTAGTGGGCATAGAGTGCCTCTTTCTACTTATCTTAAGTCCACGACCGTATATTTTTCACGAGTTCTTAAAGGCTCTACCGGTCTAGGAGAGCGTCCGGGTTATCTTAGACTTCTTATACTACTTAGCTAGAGTCGGCTTCTATTAAGCACCTATACCGTATTCGATTCCGGCCTATATATAGGAGTACGCGGTAATATATACTAATTCATACACGTAGCGCGGCGAAAGTATATTCTACGTTTCCTATACGTTCCTATACTTATTATTTAGTAAAGTATACCACCCTCTATATCTAGTAGAAGTTATATATACTTATAACATCTATCTCGCGTCGCAGTAGCACCGTATTAGTAGCTTTATATACGCCTAATATAAGACGGAGTATACGGTTCTATATAGATTCGAGCTTCATTCGCCTAGTCTATATAAGGGCCGTGTACTAGTACTCGTGTCCGTACGTAAAGGCGGGTCGTACTATAGATATATATAGCTAGCGTGCCTTATCCCGGGCGGTTCTCTATATAGAGACTATAATCCGTTATATAGCGGCTTCTACCCGGAGGGCCCTAGAGACGGCGTATACCACTTATAGTCCCTATTTAAGCTTACTATCTAGTATAACTCCGAGCGCGCGCATGCTTTATACTAGTAGTTCGTTAAATGCGTCGATTCGGGGGCATTGTTCGCCTTCCCTAGTTACCCATTTCCCTTAACGATTAATAAAGTGCATAAGCTAGTATTTCTCCGGGGCGAACTTTACTCCGTAGCGTTTTACCCACTAGAGGCACCTCTCATGGTCCTATTCTAGTCTTCTACACGTTCGGTTAGTATTATTATTAATAGCTAGAAGATATATATTATCGGCGTATCCGACTACCTCTATATACTTTATTCCTTAAAGAAGGTCTACCGTAAAGAAGAGGAATAGGATCGGAGAGATGGTGCTCCCTTATGGGATGCCGTATACCGTCTCTTTATATTCGCTTTAGTATCTAGGGATATATATCTAAGTTATTCTTTCTATAAGGAATAACTATATAAAGCGTGTAATCTATTCTAGTATTCGTCTCATCCGGAGGTTATAAATAAGTCTTATATAGTTTACCTTATTAAACGCTCCGGCCATATCGAGGGAGAGGAGTAATACTACCCGTCCCTACTTCTATACGGCCTAGACGACTTCAATAATATATTAGATAGCTATTATTAGGGAGCTATCTACCTTTGCCTTCTAGTTCGGAGGGAGGAGATTATATTCCTATACCGCGGTACTTATCTTCTTCGCTATTATAGCCTCTAGTATCTTATCTAGGTAGAAGAGAAGGGCGATTAGTCTCCATCCCTTTAGAGAGTTAGGGCTCTTTCCTAGTTTCGGGAGTATAATAGTATAGGCGACTCGGAAGCACTAGGGGTGGTACCCCTATGTAACGCATGCTTAGAATATACGAGTAATAAGCGGTAGGGTCGCCTTTATAGTTCTTTTTAGGCATCGATTTAGAATTCCATCTAGTCCGGGTGCTTTATTATTTAGAAGTATCTTAATAATATTAAGTATATCCTCCTCCGTAACTTCTTCGGGGATGTCTACTATATATAGGTATTCGGCGTCGTAAACGTCTAATAGGTCTACTAGTTCCGGGAGAGGGAACATGGCCTCCCGTAGGGCCTTAGTTTTCTTAAGGCTCGTGGAGTATGTTCTCCCCTAATATATTAGGGGAGGTATAAGTAGTAGGGGTATCGGAGTATCTACGCCTTTGGCCTATTTCGCCATGCGCCATAGCCCTATTATATATTATGTCTATTAACTAGTAATTATACGCTACTATTTACGCCTTTCGTTACGGAGGACTTTATCACATTATTATATCGCTTCCTTCTATTCTTTCTACGACTCGGGTGTTCTCATACGGTATATATATCTATATAGCCTTCGGGCGTCTTATCTACTTTCCTATACTTAAGGAATCCCCTTTACTTCCGGGGGCTAGTATATTCGGTATAGTACGTGTTTATTTCTCGTATTCTAGTATATTTATAGGAGTGTCTATACGGCCTAGTCTATAGCTAGGTTATTAGATATATCGACTATAGAGGGATCTAAGATCGCCGATTCCAGGTCCTTCAGGTACTTTTCCTAGTCGGTGTCCTTCTATATCTATCGTCCCCGTTATTCATTCGGGGTATATACATTTATTATAGTTTCTATATATTCGTGGTTAGAATCCGTCTATACCTAGCCTAGGCGGTAGTATTAGATCCGGTAACTAATATACTCCGTGGCGAAGGTAAGGTTAAGCGTGGACCCGTCTTCATCCTATTTATGTTTTTTCTATATAACTTATTCTATAGATATAAGTAGGTATAGGAAGTCGTGGTAGCGGGTGCGTAGTTCCCTTACTCTAAGTTCTTCCCTAACCACGGCTAGGCCTCCCTACTATCGGTAGTAGAGGTTAAAGTCTCCTAGGAGGATGTATTACCCTAGTTCCGTAGTACCCTCGAGCATCTCGTCTAGTATAAGTACACGTTATTAGTTATATATATTATATATATATAGGGGGCCTATATCTATTTATAGGTATAGTATTATCCTAAGGTTATCGCGCTCGGTGTACGACCATAATAAGAGTAGTATTAATCTATAAATATAGAAGAGGACTCGTCTTTCTAGTCCTAGAGGGTGTATAGTATAGTATCTGGGGTGTGTGGTTGGTTTACTCGTCTAGTAGTATTTATAGGGTTCCTAGATAGCGAGTATTATGGCCCCGGTCTCTTCGAGGAGCGTCACCTAGTTCTCTCTTTTATATTATATATTTACCTATATAATTTAGAGTATATTCTAGTCCCTTATTAGGTACTAGGGAGTATATATACCTATATACTTATTCCTCGGAGGCGCGACTATCCTCGCGCGGCAGCGGCTTTAACTATGCCTTTTAGTCGTCCTATTATCTTCGGGATAATCTACTATTCCGCCTAACTACCTTTCGGAGGGGAGGTTAGGGGTATTATAAAGAAAGGGCCCGAGATAGGTATTATATTCTATAACTATCTTACGCCTCTCGCTTTTATCGTGCGAATATATTCTATGACCTATTTACGTTTTATACACGTTAACGACCACGACAGGTGTTTCCCGTCGTAGTTTAAACACTATACTATGTCCCTATTTCTTAGCCCTTCTCCTCGCGGTTTATAAGGGTACTCCTAGATAGCGTAGTCCCTACGGTACTATCCGTACTTAGTCTTCTATAAGCACCTTTATATAGTATGTCCATACCCTTAGTAGTTAAAGCACTATATTATTACCCATGCCCTATCCCATGGCTCGGCCATAAGGAGCTCTCCTTCTACTAGGAATCCCTCCTATATAATATATTATATAAGGGCGGGGTCTCGGAGCTCTATAATTATAGTAGAGTGTTTTTTCGCCGTCGTCTTAATCGCCTATAGGTTCTTCTACCACGCTTTCACGATCTTAATCCCTGGGTATTTTCGCGTGTTAGATTATTCTATACACGTAATATCCTCCGCTCCGATAGCCTATCCCCGCACGGGTACTAAGTATACCTATATTAGGTATATGGCCGCTCTAATAGAGGCGTCTAGGAAGATACTACTAATCGCGTTTGGATCGCGCGAGATAGTCTACTACGCGATATTCGTTATCGTGGTAAGTACTACTCCTTCTAGCGTGAGTTTAGCGGCGACGATATTTAACTATATTCCCTTTTATTCGTTAATCTTACTTACTATATCCTTTGGGGATGCTCGCTAGACCTGTGCTAGGGTGTCCTTATCCTAGATTATAATATATATACTACACGCCACGTCACTGGTCCGGGGGGCCCGTGGTATAGCTTCCGGTGTTACTACTATTTATACCCATATACTAGGGCGCTTACCTTAAGTGAGTTCCTCCTAGATTCTACGTAGGCTAGCCTCCATTCGGTCGAGCCTACCCTCCGGTCCTCCTAGTTATGTCTTCTTCTCCTCCTCCGTAATTCCCCTTAGGTTCCGGATAAGGTCCTAGAATATATATAGAAGGGTCTTCTAGCCCTCTCCGGCTTCCTTCTCTACACGTACTACCTAGTAGTTAATGCGATCTAGAAGGGTTTCCCCTCTCGGGGTCCCCTTTGTTCCGCCTATCTATAGCGGCATGCACCTTTGGGTGTGTTCTACGTTTTAGATAGGTGTATAGCTACCCTTAGTAATATCGCTATATGGCCTTTTCTATCGTACTAGTAGGGATATATCCGGTATATACCGGGGTATGTCGGTGCCTAAGGCCGCTATATTTATTAGTTAAGGGCTACCCTTAACTAATAAAAGGGGGTCGGCGTATCGGCGTTCTAGTAGCGTGGTCCATGCCTCTGTCTCCGTGAGGATTTTAAGAGGGTGTATATATGTCTTTGCACGGCGATAACGTCTTGGTTTCGATGCTACACGTACGTGCGTGTGGTAGTAGTTGGTATACTCGGTATACTCTATCGATTAAGGTGTGTATCTCGCTATATTACACGGAATAAAGTATAGAAGGTAAGATTTTTTTTCTTCATCGGAACTATAGGATAGGGCATAGGTAATGACGTAATGCTTTAACTATTAGGGATATAGGCATACTAGGCAGAGGTACTCTTAGAAGACCGCCTATGGGTAGTATAAATAGGGCCATAATACTAAGGAATGCCCTTATAAGACGTAGAGCGACGAGACGCGAGACAGGGATACCGCTAAGTACTCTAACTACGATGGGAAATACCTATCCTAGTCGGTAACGTGCACGAAACGTAAGTAGATCGTAGAATATATTAACGCGATGAAGATAAGAGGAGCGAGGTAGATATACTAAGCCATAAGGCCCTCGCTGCCCTCGCCGCCATCCCTAACTTTACTTATAAATCCGGTAACCACCCCCCGAAGGGGAGAGGATAACGCGTAATAGTATACTATATAGAGAAAGATAGGCCGACCCCGGGGTATACTTAAAGCCGCTACCACGCGAGGATAATCACGCCTTAGCGCCACTAATATATAGACTCGAACTTTCCCTAGCACCTAATAAGGGTATAAGATACACTTATTATTATATAGGCGAACGTATAACATAAATAAGAAAACCAAGCGACGCTCCTAGAAGAGATAGGAGCCGTAATAATAGCTATCTAGGAACCATATAAATACTACTAAACCAACAAGCTAATAATACACCTAGGATACTATACCATCCACCCCATAGGCCCGGACAGGAGAGTTATGTTTCATATATATAAGTCGATCCCGCTCTTAGAATAGTCTTACACCGAACGTAATAACCTCCGGATAATGTTACATCTCTAGATAAGTATAGGGCCTATCTACATCCATAACATCTATAATTAATAGCGATCGCTTACGCTAGACGATATACTAGAGGGCACCACGACGCTAGGATAATACATCCTCCTAGACGACTTTAATCTCTACCATAGGTAGTAGGGAGGCCCAGCCGTCGCGAGAGAAGAACTTAGAGTAAGGGAACTATATATACGGTGCCACGACTTCCTATATCTCCTTATACCCGTGGGGTAGATTATCTAGAGGAAATATAAATAGGACGAGGACGGGTCTACGCTCGACCTTACCCTCGCCACCGAGCACATTAGCCATAGAGTATAGTACTACCGCCCGAGCCGGATATAGATGGACTCCGACTATAAATATATAGAAACCGTAATAGACGTCTCCACTCTTAACGAATAATATAGGAAATAGCTATAGAAGGACACCGATTAGGATAAATACCTAGAGGACCTAGAATCGGCGATTCTAGACCCCTCTATAGTCGACGTATCCAACGGCCTAGCCATAGATAAGGCCGTGTAAGTCCTCCTTTAAGTATACCAAGTTACGAGAGATAAACACGTACTATACCGAACGTATAGACCCCTAGAAGCGAGGGGCATACCTTAAATATAAGAGTATAGAAGAGACGCCCGTAGACTATATACACGTGTATACTATATCCGGACGACCGAGGCGTAGAAAGAGTAGAAGGAAGTAGTGCGATATCGTGATAGGGCCCTCCGTAATAAATAACGAAAGCAATAGCGTACGATTACTAATAAACACACACGGTAAGCCGTAGGGCTATAGCGCATGGTAAAGTAGGCTAAGGGTGTAGACGCGCCGATACCGCCGCTACTAATGCCTCCCCTAATATACTAAGAGAGGATATACTCTATAAGCCCGGAGAAGACGGAGATCTTACGTAAAGTTATGTTTCCCCTCCCGGAGCTAGTAGACCTATTAGACATTAATAATACTAAATACCTAGATATAATTAATATCCCCTAAGAGGTTACTAAGGAGGATATACTCGACGCCGTTAAAGTACTCCCGAATAATAAGGTACCCGGACCGGATAGAATACCGAATAGGTGCCTTAAACGCACTATACTAGCTACCCTACCGCTTATTAGTTATATATTTCAAGCATGTATTAAGAACGGATACCACCCCTAAAGCTTCCGGGCCGCCTATACCGTTATACTCCCGAAACTAGGGAAGAACTCTAACTCCCCGAAAGGATAGAGGCCAATCACCCTTCTCTCCTATCTCGGGAAGATACTAGAGGCCACGATTACGAAGAAGATAAGTACCGTAGTATAGGAATATAACCTCCTCCTAGTAAACCAGAAGGCGAAGACTAGAAGCTCCCTAATTACCGCTATCTAATATATCCTTAAAGTCGTCTAGGCCGTATGGAAGTAGGGACGTGTAGTAACGCTACTCTCCCTCGACATGGCCGGCGTATTCGATAAAGTAAACTACACGAGACTCATCTATAACTTACGGAAGAGGCGTATACCCGCGTGGATTACGCGGTTTATATAGTCCTTCCTCGCCGAAAGAGTTACCTAGATATATATCTCTAGATATCTAAGTAAGTACGAGAAGACGGCTTACGGCATCCTATAAGGAAGTACCATCTCCCCGATCCTATTCCTCTTCTTTACTATAGACCTCCTCTAGGGAATGTAACGTATAGAGGTAGTAGGGTACGTAGATGATATATACCTTCTAGCCATTAATAATAATACTAGCTAAACATATAGACGACTCGAATAAGACCACGGGAGATGTGTCTAATGGGCAAAGCGCTACGGAGTAAAGTTCGCCCCCGAAAAGTACTAACTCATATACTTTATTAACCGCTATAGGAAATGGGCTACTAGGGAAGGCAAGCGACGCCCTAGAATAGACGCCTTTGACGAACCGCCGACATAAAGTATACGCGCACTCGGCGTTATAATCGATAATAAGCTTAAATAGGGACCATAGATAGTATACGCCGTTTCTAGGGCCCTCTAGGTAGAAGCCGCTATACGACGGATTATAGCCTCTATATAGGGAACCGCCCGGGATAAGGCACGCTAACTATATATATCTATAGTACGACCCGCCTTTACGTACGGACACGAGTACTAGTATACGGCCCTTATATAGACTAGGCGAATAAAGCTCGAATCTATATAGAACCGTATACTCCGTCTTATATTAGGCGTATATAAAGCTACTAACACGGTACTACTATGACGCAAGACAGACGTTATAAGTATATATAACTTCTACTAGATATAGAGGGTGGTATACTTTACTAAATAATAAGTATAGGAACATATAGGAAAAGTAGAATATACCTTCGCCGCGCTGCGCGCGCGAGTTAGTATATACTACTAAGTACTCTTATATATAGGCCGGACTCGACTACGGTATAAGTACCCGATAGAAATAGACTTAAACCGAGTAGTATAAGAGATTAAGGATAACCTAGATACCCTTCTAGACTAATAGAGCCTTTAAGAGCTCGGATAAAGTATACGGTTATAGATCTAAGATAAGTAGAAAGAGATACTCCGGGCCTAGTAGGCCTCCTAGTAGAATAGGTACCTAGAGTAGATCCGAGGACCATAGAAGGAGCCGAGTAAATAGATATATAAAGGGCTTATAAAGGCCTAGATATCTATACTCCTCTAAGCCCGAACGGGCGCTATAGGACTCCTATACTACCTCTATAAGAGAGGCGTCCCCGATATATCTCTATAGTATAAGGCGTGCGGCCGGAGAGGCATAATACGCCACTATCTCGTAATATACCCCGATCTTTACACGTAAAGGTAGAAGCTTATCTATACGATAAGAACCTCCGATATCGTACGATGGCTTAATAAGTACTCTAAGGACGTCGCCCGGTAGATAATTACACACCTACCACTCCTCTAATTCTAGTGGACCCGGAAATATATACCGGAAGAGACCCGGTACACGCCGGTAGTAACCCGATATATACCGGAAGAACCCTAGGAGAACCCCGATTATTAGTTAAGGGCAGCCCTTAACTAATAACCTCCGCACCTACACGTGCTACCTAAGGATAAAATAACGGTAATATAGACTATAGACTAATAGGCGTACCCTATAGCTATATACTTAAGACGAAACAGAGGCTTAACGAGATGTAGTTATAGACATAAGGAAGTTTTTCCCTATGGGGTTTCTTCTTATATAGTAGCTTAGACTAGAGGAGGCATAGGCCTGTAGAGTACTACTCTACCTAGTTATATAATATTATTATTATTATTATTATTATATACTTATTTCTTAGAGGTATAGCTATCCCCTTATAGTAGTAGCTTTAACTATACCTTTTAGTTATTCTATTATTCTAGAGATAGTCTACTATTCTACTAGGTTACTATTCTAGAAGAAGATTAAGGTTATATTTATTATAATAGAAGAGTTTATATAAGTTTTATATATATAATAACCTTATAATCTATTATATATATAATATATAAGTTATATAGAATAAGAGTCTAGCTCTACTCTATTCTATTCTATAGAGTTATACTCTCTAGTACTCTATAGAAGAGTTCTAGTTCTACTCTACTCTAGAGCTATTCTACCTCTACTCTATTCTAGAGGTAACTAGCTCTATTCTACTCTAGAGACTAGACTAGACTCTATAACTTTCTTAGAGACTATAGACTAGAAGAGTTATATTAATATAAGCTAGTACTAGCTTATATTAGATTAAGTAGAAATTAGAAGTATATAGATAGAGATAATATATTAGTTAATATATTAGTCCTTAGTATACTAAAACGGACTATTATAGATAATTTCGGATATTTATAAAATACTATTAGTATTTAGTATACTATTTAATATATATTATCGATTCTTAATAATAATACATATAAACTATATATATATATAGACCTTTCTATAGCTATAGATAGTTATCTCTTTAAGCCTTTTAATTAAATATACTTTATATACTATATATTATATCTCTTAGTCTTATTTATTAAAGATACCTTCTATACTATCTATTCTTTATAAGGGTATTATATATATTAAGAAAAACTTCTCACACCCCAACGGACCAAACTAGTTAATTCGGGGTAAAACAGTAATTTACATACATTAAACGATAGAGTATACCGAGTATAATAACCTCCGACATACGTACGTACGTATAGTATATAATACACGACGATACCGACATATAGAGACACTATATATATATACTCGAAGACTCTTTAATAATATAAGTATAGACTATATCTAATAAACGCCGATACGCCGACCCCCTTTTATTAGTTAAGGGCTACCCTTAACTAATAACCATGGCGGCCTTAGGCATCGTAATACCCCGGTATACGCCGGATATACCCCTACTAGTACGGTAGAAACGGCCATATAGCGATATTAATATAGATAGCTAGACACCTATCTAAAATATAGGAACTAACTAAGGGTGTAAAGTACTATAGATAACCTAGACCGAGGGGACCCTAAGAGGGGAGACCCTCCTAGATAAAATTAAATACTAGATAATATATATAGAGAGGGATACTAAGAAGGGAAAGAAGACCCTCCTTTATATATTCCGGGACCTTATCCGGAACCTAAGAGGAATCACGGAGGAAGAAAGGAAGTCGCTATAAGAGGAATCTAGTAGTAGGCTTAACCGAATGGAAGCTAGCCTACGGAGAATCTAGAAAGAGCTATCCTAAGGTAAGCGCCCTAATATATAGGCTTAGATTATAGTAATACCCGGAGCTACCGCACTAAGGACTACTAGGACTATAGATAGAGTATATAGTATATATATTATAATCTAGGATAAGGATACGCTAGCGTAGGTCTAATAGGCATCCCTAAAGGAAATTATAAATAAGATTAATAAATAGAAAGGAATGTAGTCGAGCGTCGTGGCTACTAAAGTTACGCTAGGTAGGGTAGTACTTACTACTATAACGAATACTATATAGTAAAACATCTTGCGAGATCCGAACGTAATAGGTAGTATCTTCCCCGGCGCGTCCATTAGAGTAGCTATATACCTAATTATAGTACACGTAGTACCCGTGCGGGGATAGGCTATCGGAGCGGAGGATATTACGCGTATAGAATAATCCAACACGCGAAAATACCTAGGGATTAAGATCGTAAAAGCGTGGTAGAAGAACCTATAGGCGATTAAGACGACAGCGAAAAAACACTCTACTATAATTATGGAGCTCCGAGACCCCGCCCTCGCATAATATATTATATAGGAGGGATTCCTAGTAGAAGGAGAGCTCCTTATGGCCGAGCCATAGGATAGGGCATAGGTAATAATATAGTACTTTAACTATTAAGGGTATAGATATACTATATAAAGGTACTTATAGAAGACTAAGTACGGATAGTACCGTAGGGACCACGCTATCTAGGAGTACCCTTATAAACCGCGAGGAGACGGACTAAGAAATAGGGATATAGTATAGTATTTAAACTATAACGGGAAATACCCGTCGTGGTCGTTAACGTATATAAAACGCAAATAGATTATAGAATATATTCGCACGATAAAAGCGAGAGGCGCGAGATAGTTATAGAATATAACACCTACCACGGGCCCTTCCTCTATAACACCCCTAACCTCCCCTCCGGAAGGTAGTTAGATAGGATAGTAGACTATCCTAAAGACGATAGGATAACTAAAAGGTATAGTTAAAGTCGCTGCCGCGTGAGGATAGTCGCGCCTCTAAGGAATAAGTATATAGATATATATACTCCCTAGTATCTAATAAGGGACTAGAATATACTCTAAATTATATAGGTAAATATATAATATAAAAGAGAGAACTAGGTGACGCTCCTCGAAGAGACCGGGGCCATAATACTCGCCATCTAGAAACCCTATAAATACTACTAGATGAGTAAACTAACTACACACCCCGGATACCATACTATATACCCTCTAGGACTAGAAAGACGAGTTCTCTTCCACATTTATAGGTCTATACTACTCTTATTATAGTCGTATACTAAGCGCGATAACCTTAGGATAACACTACACCTATAAATAGATATAGGCCCCCTATATATATATAACATATATAACTAATAACATATACTTATACTAGACGAGATACTCGAGGGTACTACGGAACTAGGGTAATATATCCTCCTAGGAGACTTTAACCTCTACCACTAATAGTAGGGAGGCCTAGCCGTAGTAAGGGAAGAACTTAGAGTAAGGGAACTATGTACCCGCTACCACGACTTCCTATACCTACTTATACTAGTAGAATAAGTTATATAGAAAAAACATAAATAGAACGAAGACGGGTCTACGCTTAACCTTACCTTCGCCACGGAGTACATTAGTTACTAGATCCAATACTACCGCCTAAGCTAGGTATAGACGGATTCCGACCACGAATATATAGAAACCGTAATAAACGTATATACCCCGAATGAATAACGGGGACGATAGATATAGAAGGATACCGACTAGGAAAAGTACCTGAAGGACCTGGAATCGGCGATTCTAGACCCCTCTATAGTCGATATATCTAATAATCTAGCCATAGACTAGACCGTATAGACACTCCTATAAACATACTAGAATACGAGAAATAAACACGTACTATACTAAATATACCGGCCCCCGGAAGCAAAGGGGATTTCTTAAGTATAGGAAAGTAGATAAGACGCCCGAAGACTATATACACGCGTATACTATATAAGAATACCCGAGTCGTAGGAAGAATAGAAGGAAGTAATACGATAACGTAATAAAGTCCTCTATAATAAAAGGCGTAAATAGTAGCGTATAATTACTAGTTAATAGACACGATACGTAATAGGGCTATAGCGTATAGCGAAATAGGCTAAGGGCGTAGACACTCCGACACCCCTACTACTTATACCTCCTCTAATATATTAGGGGAGAATATACTCCACGAGCCTTAAGAAAACTAAGGCCCTATGGGAGGCCATGTTCCCTCTCCCGGAACTAGTAGACCTATTAGATATTCACGGCGCCGAATACCTATATACGGTAGATATTCCCGAAGAAGTTACGGAGGAGGACATACTTAATATTATTAAGACACTCCTAAATGATAAAGTACCCGGACTAGATAGAATTCTAAATCGATGCCTAAAAAGTACTATAAAAGCGACCCTACCGCTTATTACTCGTATATTCTAAGTATACGTCACGTAGGGGTACTACCCCTAGAGCTTCTAAGTCGCCTATACTATTATACTCCCGAAACTAGGAAAGAGCCCTAACTCCCTAAAGGGATAGAGACTAATCGCCCTTCTCTCCTACCTAGGTAAGATACTAGAGGCTACGGTAGCGAAGAAGATAAGTACCGCGGTATAGGAATATAATCTCCTCCCTCCGAACCAGAAGGTAAAGGTAGATAGCTCTCTAATAATAGCTATCTAATATATTATCGAAGTCGTCTAGGCCGTATAGAAATAGGGACGGGTAGTATTACTCCTCTCCCTCGATATAGCCGGAGCGTTTAATAAGGTAAACTATATAAGACTTATTCATAACCTCCGGATAAGACGAATACTAGAATGGATTATACGCTTTATATAATCATTCCTCATAGGCAGAATAACTTAGAAATATATCTCTAGGTACTAGAGCGAATATAAAGAGATGGTATACGGCATCCTATAAGGGAGTACCATCTCTCCGATCCTATTCCTCTTCTTTATAGTAGACCTTCTTTAAGAAATAAAGTATATAGAGGTAGTCGGATACGCCGATAATATATACCTCCTAGCTATTAATAATAATACCAACCGAACGTATAGACGACTAGAATAGAACTATAAGAGGTGCCTCTAGTAGGTAAAACGCTACGGAGCAAAGTTCGCCCCGGAGAAATACTAGCTTATATACTTTATTAACTATTAAGGGAAATAGGTAACTAGGGAAGGCGAATAACGCCCCCGAATCGACGTATTTAACGAACTACTAGTATAAAGTATACACGCGCTCGGAGTCATACTAGATAGCAAGCTTAAATGGGGACTATAAGTAGTATACGCCGCCTCTAGGGCCCTCTAGGTAGAAGCCACTATATAACGGATTATAGCCTCTATATAGGGAACCGCCTAGGATAAGGCACGCTAGCTATATATATCTATAGCACGACCCGCCTTCACGTATAGACACGAGTGCTAGTACACGGCCCTTATATAGACTAGGCGAATAAAGCTCGAATCCATATAGAACCGTATACTCCGTCTTATATTAGGTGTATATAAAGCTACTAACACGGTACTACTACGACGCGAGACAGACGTTATAAGTATATATAACTTCTACTAGATATAGAGGGTGGTATACTTTACTAAATAATAAGTATAGAAACGCATAGGAAACGTAGAATATACTTTCGCCGCGCTACGTGCACGAATTAGTATATATTACCGCGTACTCCTATATATAGGCTAGAATTAAATACGGTATAGGTGCTTAATAGAAACCGACTCTAGCTAAGTAGTATAAGAAGTCTAAGATAACCCAGACGCTCTCCTAGACCGGTAGAGCCTTTAAGAACTCGTAAAAAACATACGGTTATAGACTTAAGATAAGTAGAAAGAGGCACTCCGTGCCCACTAGACCTCCTAGTAGGATAGGTACCTAGAATAGATTTGAGGGCTATAGAAGGAACCGAGTAAATAGATGTATAAAGGGCTAACGAAAGCCTAAGCATCTATACTCATCTAAGCCCGAACAGGCGCCATAGGACTCCTATACTACATCCATAAGAGAGGCGTTCCCGATACCTCCCTATGGTATAAGGCGTACGGCTAGAGAGGTATAATACACCACTATCTAGCTATATGCCCTAACCTCCATATATAATAGTAATAGCTTATCCACGTCACGAAGACTTTAGATACCGTATAATGGCTTAATAAGTACCCTAAGGACGTCTCCCGATAGATACTTATATATCTACTACTCCTCTAGCACTAGTAGACCCGGAAATATATACCGGAAGAGACCCGGTATACGCTAGTAGTAACCCGATATATACCGGAAGAACCCTAGGAGAACCCCGATTATTAGTTGAGGGCAGCCCTTAACTAATAATCTCCGCATCTACACGTGCTACCTAAGGGTAAAATAATAGTAATATAGGCTATAGGCTAATAGGTGTACCCTATAGCTATATACTTAAGACGAAACAGAGGTTTAACGAGATGTAGTTATAGATATAAGGAAGTTTTTCCCTATGGGGTTTCTTCTTATATAGTGGCTTAGACTAGAGGAGGCATAGGCCTATAGAGTACTACTCTACCTAGTTATATAATATTATTATTATTATTATTATATATATCTATTCTATCTATACTCTTTAAACTTTTATAGGTTATAAGCCTAGCTCTTACCTAATTCTTTTATAATTTAAGCCTTTTAATTAAATATACTTTATATACTATATATTATATCTCTTAGTCTTATTTATTAAAGATACCTTCTATACTATCTATCCTTTATAAGGGTATTATATATATCTATTTTATATATACTATTTAAACTTTTATAGGTTATAAGCCTAGCTCTTACCTAATTCTTTTATAAATTAAGACCTTTTTATCTATACTTTAAGCTTTAAAGATAACCTTAGGGCGTTCTATTTATATTAGACGTCCCTATACCTCTCTCTCCCTTCCTAGAATACTTCTAGAATTAAAATAGATACTCTTAGTCTATAATAAGTCCCTACTTACCTTACTCTAGTAATAGAGAATTATAAGATTCTACTATAGATAATTAGATTCCCTAGAGGGCCCTATAGAAAAATAAAAGTATTACTTATAGGTATTAACTTATATAGCTACTAGAAAGATAGAATTACTCTATTCGTTTACTCTAATTTCCTTATTAAGGAATAAGAATTATTAAAATATAGAGAGTAATTCTACCTAGCTTAGAGTAGAGACTTCTAAGTACCTAGTGTATAAGAGTTTAAAGGGTATATATAGGATAGATATATATAATACCCTTATAAAGAATAGATAGTATAGAAGGTATCTTAAATAAATAAGACTAAGGGATATAATATATAGTATATAAAGTATATTTAATTAAAAGGCTTAAAGAGACGACTATATACGGCTATAGAAAGGTCTATATATAAATAGTTTATATGTATTATTATTAAGAATCGATAATATATATTAAATAGTATACTAAATACTAATAGTATTCTATAAATATCTAAAATTAACTATAATAGTCTATTTTAGTATACTAAGGGCTAATATATTAACTAATATATTATCTCTATCTATATACTTCTAATTTCTACTTTATCTAATATAAGCTAGTACTAGCTTATATTAATATAACTCTTCTAGTCTATAGTCTCTAAGGAAGTTATAGAGTCTAGTTTAGTCTCTAGAGTAGAATAGAGCTTAGTTACCTCTAGAGTAGAGTAGAGATAGAATAGCTCTAGAGTAGAGTAGAACTAGAACTCTTCTATAGAGTACTAGAGAACGTACTTCTATAGAATAGAATAGAGTAGAGCTAGACTCTTATTCTATATAACTTATATATTATATATAATAGATTATAAGGTTATTATATATAATAATAATAATAATAATAATAATAATAATAATAATAATAATAATAATAATAATAATAATAATAATAATATTATTATTATTATTTAACTAGCTAGAGTAGTACTCTATAGACCGATACCTTCTCTAGTCTAAGCTACTATATAGAAAGAAACCCCTAGGGAAAAACTTCCTTATTCTAGTAATTATATCTTATTAAATCTTTATTTCGTCTTAAGTATATAGCTATAGGGTAAACCTATTAGCCTATAGCCTATATTACTATTATTTTACCCTTAGATAGTACGTATAGATATAGATACGGAGGTTATTAGTTAAGGGCTACCCTTAACTAATAATTAGAGTTTTCCTAGAATTCTTCTAGTATATATTAGGTGTCTTCTAATATATATCGGGCCTCTTCTAATATATATTTCTAGGTCTACTAGAACTAGAGGAGTAGTAGGTATATAAGTATCTATTATAAGACTTTCTTAGGGTACTCGTTTAGCTATTATATAATATTAGAGGTCTAGGTTATATAGATAAGCTATTATCTCTATATATAGAGGTTAGAGTATATTACTAAATAGTAGCGTACTATATCTCTCCCGCTATATACTTTATACTATAGAGATATATTAGGGATACCTCTCTTATAGAGATAGTATAGAAGTTCTATAATATCTATTCGGGCTTAGAGAAGTATAGATACTTAGGCTTTTATAAGCTCTTTATATATCTATTTACTTAGTTCCGTCTATAGCCCTTTAATCTACTCTAGATATCTATTCTACTAGAAGGTCTAGTAGGCTTAGAGTATCTCTTTCTATTTATTCTAGGTCTATATCTATATACTCCGTTCGAGTTTCCAAGGGCTCTACTAGCCTAGAATAGTATCTAGGTTATCCCTAATCTCTTATACTACTTATCCCGAGTCTACTTCTATTAGGTATATATATTATATCTAAGTTTAGCCGGTATATTAGAGTATCTAGTAGTATATATAAATATACGTACGTAGTATAGTAAAGGTATATTTAGTATCTCTATTATATTTCTATACTTATTATTTAGTAAAGTATACTACTCTCTATATTTAGTAGAAGTTCTATATACTAGCTATATTTATTTTACGTTATAATAATATTATATTAGTAGCTTTATATATACTAGAGATAAGGTAGAGTATATAGTTCTATATAGACTTAAGTTTTATTTACCTAGCCTATATAAGGACTATATACTAGTACTTATATCTATATATAAAGGCTAGTTATACTATAGAGACGTATAGCTAGCGCGCCTTATCTTAGATGGTTCCCTATATAGAGGCCGTAATCTAGTATATAGTAGCTTCTATCTAGAGGGTTCTAGAAACGGCGTATATTATCTATAGGCCCTATTAGAGTTTATTATTAATTATAATACTAAGTATATATATATTTAGTATTAGAGATTTATTAAAGGCGTCTATTCTAGGACGTCGCTTACTGTTAGGGCTAACACTAGGATGGACTTAACTAGAATACTATGGTCTAGTACGGTCCATGACAGGTGGACCTAGGGTAAGTCAGCTAGAATAAGCGAGACCACTATATAAGTAGGCCGTATACACTTAATTCCTACTCTTTAGGAATCAACCTCGTTAGAAGAGTAGACTACCCTTTTAAATATATTCCCGAATCCTCCTATGACCTATTAGACTACTATCCTACGTCTATAATCCTTATATTTTAATTTCTCTTTATATAGCACGACGGTAGTTCATAGAAATGGCTCTAACTACTCGTCATAACACTCGTGGCACCGCCTCTTATAGTAGACCTTCTCCCAACCTAAACGAGGAGAATAGTCTACCTATAACTACCCCTACCGATAACTATACCTTATAGGCTATCGTACCGATAACTCGCACGACATTCCGTATAACTATAGAAGATATTATAGAACACGAGGATGGAGTCTATTATACTCTATCTTGGTCTAGTTTAAACTATACTAGACCTAACCTTAACACAAGGCTAGACCTTATTAACGTTAACGAGTTAATCTATTAGAATCGCCTAACGTTAACTACACCTTATAATAACGTATATACTAGACTACACGAAGAGAGGTAATAATAGGTTTAACTCGAGTAATAACTATACGAACTCGACGAAGCTTAAGGACGTACTACGAGACTTAAAGCTACATTACGCGCTTTAGTTCTAGTAATAACTAATCTATATTCACATAGACCTATACCAACTAAAACGATCCATCCTAGTCTACTACTATCCCAATTACCCCGACCTAAGAAACCACCTTACTTTAATAGTAAAAGTAGAAAGAGTTTCCACGTATAGGCTTACTAATATAGCCGATTCTTCTATCTATTCACGAACGACAGCGATAAAATTAGATTCGCCTAGAACTACCTTAACCCGATGCCTTTAGAACGTTAGATGGTATACTAAATTAAACATTCTAAGGATGCCCATAACTAGGACACGTTCACCGAATTTCTCCTCTAATATTTTGGCGATAGAGCTAAATAACGCGACTAGGCCTAGGGCCATATCTTCGAGACTCGATAACGAGATAATTAGTTACCGTTATAACTCCTTAAATACCTTCGGCCCCTCTAGAGAGAAGCCGAAGAAGATTATATAATTCGATAGTATAATAACTTTAAACGGTCTCTCGCCCTAAATATAAAGAACCGTCTCGACCTTATAACGATAATCTCTATAGACCTCTAAGCTCTTATAAACCTCGCGGAGCGATACTAGCGTATAATAAATAATTAATACCGCGCTAGTACACGACTATCTCTAACGATCTAATCTAATATAAAATCGTCTAACTAAAACTAATTTAGTAATAGATCTCGCGGGACATTACGAGGCTACTACCACGCCTTAAATTCAAAACCACGCGGATCGTATCGTGGATCTCCCTACTAATCGATACATCGAGATACGAGGACCGACTCGCATAAACGACCCAAAGTTACTTACTATACCTATAGTAGAATAGACTATATAGTACCTAAGTACCGTTTAGGGAAGCTACTAAGTGCTAACATAACTAACTAACTAGTTATATACTATAAGTGCTAGTAGCTAGGATATATCGCGCCTAACTACCTAGCATAGAATATAAAAAACTAATAGCCTATAAGAAACCCTCGCGACTTATAGGCGCGACTATAATAGAGGGGTAATCCGCTAAATAGTATATCGAACTATAGACTAGACCTATCGAGGTCCCTTATGGATAATATTAGACCGTAATACTTAATAGTGGTTTAGCTACTAACGTTATATCGACTTAACGAGCACGAGAACTTAACGTCGATATTTAAGTACTAATAGATACTACCTTCCATAGTATCGATAGTCCTATTAAATCGCAGGGTACCTATACCATTAAATATAGTATCTAGGACAGCGGGGGGAAGTGGAAACCCTACTACTTAACCTTTATCATGGTAGATAGTCCCTTTAATATGATCCTCGGTATACCGTAGCTCGAAAAACATAACCCGAAACTAGACTTCATCTAGAAAACAGCTAGCTGGCGTATATACCTACTATAATGGAATCTAGTATAGCTAGTCGACGACGAATAATTCTAGAAGGACTATGAAAAGGTAATCTCCGCTATCTACGTCCTCTTACTTACTTAAAATAGAGAGCTTAGCATTAAAGTAGACGAAAACCTACTACATTAGTATAAAATGTACTAATATGTCGCGTTAGCGATCGACTCGTCCGAATTACCTTAATACTAATCTACTAACCTTACTATTAACCTCGAAAACGGTTAATAACCCCTATACGGACCCATCTACCCTCTATTAGAACCCGAGCTATAGTTCCTCTAAGAATACATTGAAAAGAACCTTACGCGAGGATAGATTAGGCCTAGTATATCCCTAGCCGGAGCTCTAATCCTCTTTATAAAGAAGAAGGATAGGAGTCTCCGTCTATGTATCGACTACCATAGCCTAAATAATATTATATAAAAGAATCATTACCTACTACCTCTTATCTCCGAGTCTATTAATAGACTAGGGCGCGTGAAGATCTTTACTAAGCTCGATCTACACGACGCCTACTACCGCCTATATATTAAGAAGGGTAATAAGTAGAAAACGGCGTTTAGGACCCGTTATAGATACTTCGAGTATATAGTGGTCCCTTTTAGACTAACTAACGCGCTAGGAACCTTCTAAGCGTACATTAATAACGCGCTAGTAGGCCTACTCGACACGACGTGCATCATATACCTCAATAACATCCTTATCTTCTCTAATAATAAAGAAGAACACATCTAGCACGTACACGCAGTCCTAGATAGGCTAGAAAAACATAAGCTATATATTAAGCTATCTAAATACGAGTTCCACTAGGACCACGTTAACTTCCTTAGCTTCGTTATTACTAATTAAGGTATAACCATAGAAAGAGACAGGGTCGCTACTATCGTGGACTGGCCTAAACTAAAATCGGTTTAAGATATACGTGTCCTTATTAGATTCGCTAATTACTACCGAAAATTCGTTAAGTACTTCTTCTGTTTAGCCGCACCACTTAATGCGCGTACTACTACCACCGACTCGTCTATTACGGTCTATGGTAGATAGAAACAGCGTAATATTAAATTATAACCTATTAAATTAACTAAGGTCGAAAGAACATCCTTCGAGAAGATTAAAGAAGCATTTATAACCGCCCTATTACTAGTGTACTTCGACCTAACCAAACCTATTCGCGTTAAAACTAATGTATTAGGATTTATAATCTCGGGTATACTCTCCTAGCCTAGACTAATAGAGTCTAAAAAGGTCTAATGGTATCTAGTTACGTTCTTCTTACGCAAGATAGCCGACGTCGAGACTAGATATACTATTTATAACTAAGAGCTGCTAGTAATAGTAGAGTCGTTCAAGCAGTAGCGACATTATCTTAAAGGTACCATATATAACATTAAGTTACTAACTAATTACTATAACTTAAAGGGGTTTATAAGTACGATGGTTTTAAATCGTTAATAGATCTAATAGACTAAGTGGCTTATGAACTTTTACTTTATAATCTACCATCGACCTAGAAGTATAAACCTAGCTAATAGAATATTAAGAAGACCTAACTATAAAGAAGGCGCCTAGAATTATAGTAGCCATAGGGTCCTAGAGTAGCTGTAGGCCTAACTCTTAAGGATGAGGTTAGATTTTAAGTTATTAGGCGATTAGCGAGATACTAACGTTAATGCTAGTAATTGAATCTCTAAGACCGAAGCCGGTAACTAAAGACGCGGTACCAAAGTCCCTAGTAGGCCGTTTATTAGCGCTATTAGGAAGGGCGATAATGCCCAGCGTAAATATCTAATTAACCTCGCCTAGTTAATCGTAGATCTATAGAAGATAGACCCGATAGTTTTAAAGTTATATAAAATATAGTAAGATAGGTTATTACGGACTAAAGTAGACTATAAGTAGACCTTCGTAGACGGCTTGCTTTACTACGATAGAAAGTACTATATACTAATAGGTAACGCGCGATTTAACGTAGTTAGCTAATACCATAACGCGAACCTAGTAGGACACTTTAGGTATGTACGTACCCTAAGCTCAATTCATTAGTACTATTTTTAGGAAGATATACCTAAGTACGTCGAAGAATAGATAGCTACTTATCCGATTTATTAAAGAACGAAGGCCCCTAGGCATAAGCCATATAGGAATTTATAGCCTCTTTTAGCCCCCCTCTTTATATAGAAAGACGTTACTATAGATTTTATAGTTAACTTATCTCTAAGCGAGATACTTAGGATAAGTTATAATTCTATTCTTATTATCGTAGATAGACTTATAAAGATATCTAGGTACATCCTAGTATAGAAGACGATTACATCTAAAGAACTAGCGTAGATATTCTAGAATAAGATTATTAAGGTCCATGGTATACTAAAAAGGATCGTTACGGACCGAGGAAGTACCTTCACGTCTAAATTCTAGACGTTATTCTACGAAATGGCAAGCATAAATAGAAATATATCTATAGCATTTCATCCTTAGACGGATGGCTAGATAGAGCGATAGAACTAGACGCTCGAGGCCTACCTACGCGTATTCTATAATTTCGAGTAGGACGACTAGGCCTCCCTACTAAGTATAGTAGAGTTCGTATATAATAATAGTCGTTATAGTACGATAGATATTATACCTTTCTAGGCGAACCTCGGACGTAGTCTAAGGATAGGTTTTAAGCCTTAGACGGTCTAATTTAATCGAATAATAGACGTGAACGTCCACGCTTAGGAATTAGCGATTAAAATCTTCAAAACCGCACGTAACTATCGCACTATAATCTAATAAGTAAACGACTCGTATACGAAGTACTATAATAGGTTAGCCAAGGATTAGACGTACGAGGAGGGTGATAAGGTCCTTCTTAACGTCCGTAATATATAAACGTCGCAAGTAAACAAGAAGCTCGATTATAAAATGGCTAGTCCCTTCCGAATTAAACGTCGTATCGGTATAAGAGTCTACGAGCTCGACTTAGAAAGTAATATAAGAATCTATAACGTGTTCCACGTCTTACTACTCGAAAGATTTCGACCTAACGTGTATGGCCGCACGAACGTATAGTTACACTCTATTATACCCTAAGATAGACTAGGCGTGTTCGAAGTAGACCATATTATTAAACATAGAATTAATAAAGACGGTGTTTAGAAATATAGAATCCGTTAGAAGGACTACACTAAGGACAAGGATACCTAGGAACTAGCGGTATATATCTTAAGTTCTATAATAGCTACGTATAAGTAAAAGATATAGAATAGCGTATTATTAATGTAAGTATAGCGACGTCGCGGTCGTTATAAAAAGAAGAAGGATGCCGTAGAGAACGAAGTGTCGAATTACGAATCCCAAACGCATACTAGGAAAACTCTATAAGGCAGCCCTATAATTCAAGCGATACACGGTTACCAAACGCGAAGAAAACGTAAATAACCGTTATAGGCACGCGACGCGATATATTATAATAGAATAACATAGAGAAGTCTAGAATAGACTAACATGGACCATTACACACGAGAAGAACATGGGACTAAGAAACCAAAAAGGTACCCCACTACGGAATTGAACTCGTAACATATAATATAAAAGGTTAGAGTACCCGAACTAATAACTACTAGGCTACTAGTTCGGGTGCTCTAATATAATTTAGAGAGATAAACCAATTTATATACGATGCCTACACTCAAGTAACTTAAAGGAAATTAGAACCTAAAATTCAATAGTCATAGAACAAACAAGAACGCATATAATATCATTAAGTTAAGAATTAAATTACTAGAAAACTAGCAGACGGGTATCTAAACGGTCTAAAAAGGACTAAAACGGACAGAAACCAGGTAGATAGAGCCAACACACACTACACAGAAACCCTAGCAAATAGAGTTATAGAGCTACTCCTCTATCTCATTATTACTCTTAGAGCGTAGCGAACGAACTAACCGAGTAATAGAGCGACGGAGGTTAGAGACCTTATCCTCTAGAGTAACCACGCGCTTAGTTAGAGCCTAGTAAGACAACGACTAAGCGCTAGAGCAGAGCGACTAGACCTAAAGTTAGCTAACGCGGTCTAGAATAATCTAGAATAGAATATATACCCTCTTACGAGGCGACTTAGAGGGAGAAATAGTAGACCTCTTATAAGATTCGTTAGTAGCGCGAGACGGATAGGGGGGGATAGAGTGAATCCTCTCTACGGCCTCTATAGCTAGGATAGACTCCCTAGAATAGATAGCCTAGGCGCTAGGGATCTCGCGGCGGCTAGAAAAATCAATAGGTATTAAAAACAATTAACGTGCTTATAACTTACACTTTAATAACCTCTAGGAAGAGCTTATAGCGCTCCCTAAACTCCCTCTATATAGTAGGTAGGCGGCTATAAGGACCCCCGAGGGTCTTACGGACGCGAAGGTCGTTATATATATCTTATATACGCATAGAAATCTAAGAATATATTAGCGCGGACTACTTTAGATTATACTAGATTAAGACAGCCTATTATACTTACCTATAGACAAGTCTTACTAGTCACGGTATAGCGGCGGTAGCGGGTAGGGAGCTTAAAGATTAGGCGTATAGGCCCGTCGCGGTTAGTAGAGTAGTAGCTAATGCTAGAGTTAGAGCGGAAGAGATATTTAGAGCCGGTGGCGTAAGCCTTAATATACTTAAAGCATATCGAACCGTAGTTCGCCGTTTTCCTATAGCGTAAACCACGACTACGTTTAGTATCTTCGGCGACCTAGGCCTTATTATTACTAGGGCTAGGTTTAGAGCGAATATTAAGGTCCTAAAAGGACCTAGAGCGACTAAGTTAGTCTATTATAGTGAGCTATCGCCACGTGTATCCCTTTTATAAATGGCTATGTTCCTAGTATAGTAGTTGCGACGAACTCATAAGTATCTCTCCTAGGTATTATGAGTTCTCTTTGAACGTACGACTTCTTATTAGTTCTCTTTTACGATAGGACGGGTCTATATAATACTCTTAATTAATTCTTTAATAGCTAAGCCTAATAATTAATACCCATAGAGGCCTATAAACGTAAGGAAAGGTTAAATAGTCGAATATTAGTAATGGGGGAAGCGCGCCGAGTAGAATGACCAAGGAAAACGCACTCCTTAAATATATAATAAAGCCATGTAATCGAGCTAGGGACATATATATGTGGGGCTATAGGAGCGGCCTTCTATATATACCTCCCCGGCCTATAGAACTACTACCCTTAGTAGTATAGTAACCGTGTAAGAAACCGTGTAAAGAACGCCTAAAAGAAAGACCTTAATACGAATAAAATGCGCCCCTAGTAAACCTCTCGGCGCGGGTAAACCTTAGCCTAGATTATTAGTTAAGGGCAGCCCTTAACTAATAATTAGGTAGGTTTTTAGGCGCCTAATCTTAGTACTCGAGGTCGCGAGCCAGCTTCTAAAGAATCGTATCACTTATCTTAGAGAGGTTAGATTCCTTCTCGTCGGATAGTTCGTTAGGCCTCTCCTATCTATAGAAGTTCTCTTTAACGTTATCTAGGCCCGCGTTAGACTCGAATTTCTTAAAATTAATTAGCCGCTTAGCGGCGCGCGCCTCGTTAAATTCCTTCTAGAACGACCTATCCCTATAGACCAGCCTTTTCTACCTTACTATTTTCTTAAAGGTCTCCACAAATACCCTCGAGCCCTCCTTAAACTAGGCGTCTACCTTAGCTTTAAGTTATTAAGGACTTATATTAAGCTACGCAGCTACCTCTTCTTTTACCTTCTAGCTATTCTATCTTTTACGGCCGACTAATGCGTTACTAACGGCGTTAAAACTCGGGAGTTAAACTACGGCTAGGAAGGTAAAAGGAATCGCGCTATATTTATTAGAAAATCCTAACGGAGACGTAGGCCCCGGAGTTAAATTCCTATAAGCTACTACGAGTTGTTCCTATGTGCCCATTTTAGGCACTTCCATTATCATGTGATTAGGGCCAATCGCGACATACCATGGAAGTATCGTACGTCTTCCACCCTTTGCGGGACCCTAGGCGCCGTGTATTATTAGTAGGCTAGAGATACGCACTTTAAGGGACTAGTAGGGGACCGGGACGAAGGGACTAAATCGTTTCTTATCGTCCGTATTATAGATCTTATTATTAATAGCCGTAATTATACCGTTTCGATTAACCCCCTCGCGGAGCTTAGCCTTCGACTACTATTTATTTAAGAACTTATAGAAGCGGGGAACGATTATAGTATAGTCGTTACTTCGTTCGTTGTCGAGACTAATACTCCCCTAGATTATATTAAACCCGTATCTATCGCTAGGATTAAGGATTTGATTAATGGCGTTGTCGAGATACTTAAAACCCGTCTTATCGCCCCTATCCTAGGACTTTACATAGTACGGGTACGAGATTAGATAGTAGTTAAGATCGGGCCGAAGAGCGATATAGGTGAGCTAGTAAAGTAGGCATTACCTAATAAACTATTAGATATAGGAGTGGTATATAGTTCGTAGCTAGCCGTAGTTCGATTTCTTATTAAATATACGCTAGTAGTACTTATATATATTAAATTCATCCCTCGCGAGTTCTAGAATACTCTTATTAAGTATAGAGGTCGTCTTTTTAAGTAGCTCGAAGAGCCCTTTAATATTAACACTTCCGGTACGTTCCTACTCGTCGAAGAGTTATCTATCTATTCTACCATCCTCCTTCTAAATCATAAATACGATACTAGTAAGGATGGTTTTAATATTAATAACTTACTTCGGGGTCTCTAGGGCCTAGTAATAATAGACACCTAATGCCTCTATCGGATAAGGTGGCCGCGCGTACTTCGTGAACCAGGTATAGCGGTCCTTATAAACTTTAAGGGCCCCCACGTTATCTCTAAACTTATATACTATTTTAAGTCTCGCTACTAGGTTTAAGTAGGACACGCTAACGAGCATATCATTCTTTCTAGCCACGTCTTAGTAATACTTATAGTAGACTTTATACGGAACAGCCATGTTACCTATCTACGCTTTCTAGCGTACTAGTAGGGCTATTCCCTTAATGCTCGTGAAATTCTTCTTTAATAATGTAGCTACCTTAAAAGTCTTCGTTACTAAAGGCGTGTATTAATACTTCTTAGGCTCGTCCTCTTCCTCGACCGATACTATCATCTTAGAGTACGAACTAAGAATAACTAGGGATTATCGTGTAGGCGCCCCTAGTAATTACTAAGGGCCGGTAGATAAGGCATGTCTACGAGTGGGTTTTGTCGGTATAGCTATAATAAGTACTAAAGAGGTTCTCGTATAGCCCGGTAAGGGACGTATACTAGTAGTAGTAGAAGGAATACTTACTTTAAACGGACGACTAGCTTCGAAGAGATAATATACTACTAAACTAGAAGGCGTGCTTCGTGGAGGGGACTTCACCATAGGCGTTACCTACGCTGGTTTTAGCGACGGTAAGGTCTAAGGCGGAGGCGATATACTTATCTCTTTGATTTATAGGTAGTATTCGACGGGCCTATGAACCATTCTACTTATCCGTAACTATTGACTGGCGGGGATAATAAGTCCCGTCTTATTATGGAACGTTAGTTCATTTTATCGGCTAGGGTAGTTCGAGAGTTACTAGAGAGATAGACCGTCCTCATTACTATCGCTGGCTAGGGCGGCATCGATATTAGAGCTCTAAAGATATGCCTTGATTCCCCTTCCCTTCTATCCCTAGCCGATTCGGGACTATAGAGATACGTTTAACTAGTTCCTCGCTCTCGCCCATGTCCGCATTCGTAAGAGCGCTACTAGCTTTTCTATAAAGTTCTATATTTACTAGAGCTATCCGAGGGCGGATTAGAGTGACTAGCTATTATTATTAGGGAGGTCTTTTCGCTAGTTTTATAGGATTGCATTTTTAGCTTTTAGAATGCGGGAGTTAGTGTCTCTTCCACAACGAATTATCTCGTGGACTTCTTTCGGAATAGAGGAGTTAATCTTTACCTTACTATACCCTATTACGGCTTCTACTTCCTAGAAGAGGTTAACTATACTACTTAAGAGCTATTCTATAAGGCTAGTGATATAAAGGAGATCATTAAACGTGTCTAGAATATAGTCCTATCGCTCTTGCGGGTCCTAGATGGCGATAATTCGGTTAATGGTGGACTCATTTACTTCTATAGCTTCTATAGCCTATCTATATAGAGTAGTAGATGGCCTCGATACCACGATAGCCGTCGATAGCCCTACTTTAGCACTCACGACTCTTAACTAGGACCGCGTCTATCTTATTAGTACTTAATAATCTTATAACTCTTTACGGGTAGGCGTTTTCTTTTTCGGCGGGGCCATTATTATTATTAGTTCTATCGGCGAGTTACGTTCTAAGGAGAGGTAGTTAAGTAAGGCGGAAGTAGAGGAGGAGGTTTTATTAATTAAGGAGGTATAGAGAGGTATAAGAGGGAAGAGTTATATACTATCTTAAGTTCTATTTTATGCCTCCTCGAATGCCGGGTATATAGTAATTTTTATAAATGATCCTTACTAACGGCCGTAGGCCCGTATACGTGTCGAATCTATAAATGAATATATACTAGGTACATAGGAAATCTATGAATGAATGTATCTACTAGGTATATGGCGGAATCTATGAATAAATAGATACCGGGTATATTCTCATCCTTATAAGACTTCCTATAAGTATCTTTTTCTTCTATACCTCCTCCTTCTTTTCTTCCTTATTAGTTCCTAACGGGGCCCGTTCTATAGTAACGAAATAGGCCTTCGATAGGTGGGCTTCGATTACACGACCGGCTTTAATATATAGTAGGTGGAATTCGCGTAAACGCCATTATGTCTTCTTTCGAGCATTGCTTACTTTAATAATAAGTTTTATCATTTTATAGTAATGATAGGGTTTATTATCCTCTTTTAATGATGGAGTTCATCGTCCTTTTTCGATAATAGAGTTTATCGTTATAAGACTACTTTTATAAGTATCCCTTCCCTCCTTAAAAAAACTTCTATCCCCTAGAAGGAGATGTCGATTCTAGAGAAACGTAAATATTCTTCTCTATTGAAGTCTTATAGAGTAGAAATTACCACTTCTACCCGGGTTCGTATAGCGTCGTTAAGGTATTCCGTAAGTTATTTATAATAGTTTTCCTTATCGCTACTCTTCTTATTTTCCTTAGTAATTCTTCTAATTAGTAGTCGCGAGGGCTCGTCGTAACTCTCGTTACTTATATTTCTTATAAAATATTTCTTTAACCTATGGCTAGGAAACGTCCCTCTAAGCATGGCTCTATTAAGCTCCGCGAGCTTATAAGTATAATTAAACACGGACTAGATTCTATATGGCCCCCTCTAATGCTACCTTAGCTTCCGCCCTATGTTCTTCTATCGCTACGAGTCGTATAGAAGGATAATCGTATCGACTAGTAACGACTCTTAACGAAGGTAATGGTCGTTATTCCATGCCTCTCTCGATTCCTTACGCGTTCGTGTCGCGTAGATATAGGCCTCCTTAAGATCCTCGGATCTTCTCTTAAGTTATCTAGCTCGAAGAGTAAGTAAGTCGGATGTCGATCGCACCTCGTCCTAAGGGAGTATTCGGAGCGACTCGAATTCGACTTCGATAGGCATGATTAGTTTATAGCTAAGCACGAGGTATATAGTACTATACCCTATACTAGCACGTGTCGTTATTCTATCTACCTAGATAACCGCATGGAGGTGGCCGGGCTAGTTCTTAAATCCGCTATTAGTTATCTTCGTAAGAGCATTAGCGAGTAGTATAAAACTTCTCTTAATAATTCTATTTACTCGGGGATTATATATAGACGTAACCTTCTAATAAATTCTATAGAGTCGGAGGAGCTCCTCTATGGCACCTATATTTTCTCTACCACCATTATAGGTAATTTTAGGAATGATTCCGTATCTATAGATTACGTTCTTAAAGAGGAACTTTACGACGACTATAGACGTGGCCGCCGTACATGCCTCCGCCTTAGTCTATCCGCTTAGCTATTCTCGTATAGATACTACTTTACTATACTCTATAGAAGGTGGTAGCGTCGTTACGTCTAAGTATATTCTTTACTAAAGAATAGACGTTATAACGTGGTAGAGCCCTTTATTAAGACCTCTAAGAAGTTTACTTTATCGTTAATATTCGTTATAGGTTTTCACGTACTATCGCACGTCTCTACGTATATCTACCTACTAATACTTATCCTTAATCCTTCTAAGGGTCCCTTCGCTATCTCTATGATCTATCTTATTATAAGTAGTAGTAATTATACACGCCCTAGTATTCGGATCCTTAATTACTCGTGTGTGTTAGCGATACCTATCTTCTCTCTACTAGAGTATTCGGTCACACACGAGGAACTTTAGATAGTTAGTTATAAAGGCCTTATACGCTCGGTCGGTTAGGTCGGTTAGCCTCTTAAGTATAGTAAGGTACTTCGTAATCCTCTACCATTTATCGCTATATTTATCTATTAAGGGAGACTTAATAGCGGTATAGTTGAGTATCCCTATCGTGTAATCTCTCCCGCTAACGGGCTTAATTAACGACGTCTCTAGTACGTCTATATATAGAGCCATATCCACGAACTCGTCTAGGTTAAAGGTAGAGACGTCTAGTAGTTCTTCTCCTTCGTATATCCATAAGATACCATCAGCGACTACGTTACGCTTCCTAGGTACGTGCCTAACTATAAAGTTCTATAGCTAAATCCACGCGAGCCACCTAGTAACGAGCGCCCCTAGTAAGTTAGTTACGGTATAGTTAATTTAAGTAACTAGAGTATTCGCGTCTATTTTTATAATAAAGTACGTGCTATAGAGATATTACTAGAACTTCTATAACGCGTGGAGGAGGGCTTAGTACTCTAGCTTCACGGTGTCGTAGTTTCTGTTAGCTTTTAACTACATTCCTCCATTATACCGCGATAGCTAACGTTTACGATTCTCGTTCTCCTATATTAACGTAGCTCTCTACCTAACGTTACTAGAGTCTACTACTAGGATTATGTCTCCCGTACCTATCCTATACCGTAACATTATTAGTATAGGAGTAGTGGTTAGAGCTATCTTTAGCGCGTCCATCGAGGTCTACTTCTTAGCTATCTACTACTAGACCGATTTATTCTTTAATAGTATAAATAGCGGTAATATAATAATAGCGTACCCGGGGATCTATATCCGGAAATATATATAAACGCTAAGGAAGGCTCGCACATTCGTCGTGTTTTTATAGGGTTTCTAGTCCCTAATAGTAGTAACCTTTTTATTACTCGGTCGCCTCCCTTTAATATCGTAGACGTATCCTATAACGTTAGCGGCTTTAACATACTACTAAGTCTTCTTACTACTTAGGGCGTATCCGGCGCGCTCTATATCCGCGAGAACCTTATCTATGTTAATTAAATGTTCTAGAATATACCTACGAATTCTAGGCAGGGCCTCCTTAGAGTTATATTTCGTCGTAGGTCCTTTAATATCTAAGTCATCTAGGAATAGTAGAGCCCTCTCCGGGATGTGTTCTTATATAATAGTTAATATAATTCTAATAAACTAAGCTACTAAATTAGTAGCCCCTTAAGGTAATATTATCCCGCGTAGTAATTCTAGGGGCGTTATAAACCCCGTTAAGTCTTAGTAATACTCTACTAATAGAATCTAATTATATCCTAAGAAGAAGTTGGTAAACGTTAAGACGGCTATCCCCGTAAAGTGCTCCGAGAACTCTTTACACGAGGGCGGCGTGGCCGTATTACGAATAGTGACTCGGTTAATTTCTATCGCCGAATTGATTAACCTATAATCTCGTTCCTTATTAGCTTCCTTCTTCTTTTCCACGAGAAAATAGGCGTTTTAATAAGGACTACTATAGGGCTCGAGCCTTCCGCTATTAAGACGCTCTTTTAGGATTATGAGTACCTTCCTATAAAGGGCTCTAGGAATATTAAAGTTCTTAGCCTACTATACCTTATGTTCTACCGTTCGGATCTCCTACGGAGATGCCACCTCTTTATTAAATTTACTAAGGTATAAGAATTTCTATGCTAGTACTTCCTCGCGATATAATAAGATTATATATAGTAACTTAAGTTCCGCGGGACGTAGCTCTATTCTAATCTTTAGCTAACTTATACGTAGAGGCGTTAGACGTGTTCCTAGCGGGATAGTTACCCTTCAAGGCTCTATTAGCCTACTAAACGCGTTAAGGCCTAGATAGACGGCCAGAAGAAGTACCTACCGTGCGATTACTCGTTCACGCTAGTCTAGATACCCTAATAGATTCCTAGGAACCTTTCGGTAGACTTCGGAGTCATCTACGGGGTATACTTTAACTCCCTTTCTTTTATACATGGTAGCCATATTAAATCCCTTTAATACCCCGGATGAATACCGTCTTTAGAGGCTAGTAGAGCCTACTATAAGCTATTCTATTATCGTGCCTTATTTATGTACGAAGGCAGCGTACCTTACTACCGTAACTAGGGCGGCTAAGTCATCTTTTCTTAATAACCGAGTAACATTTTTAGGCCGGATTTTCTCGGAAAGTAACTCTATATAACTCATTTCTATATCCGTATAAAAATATAGCCTATCCCCTTCGTTAGTAGGTTTACCGGACCCTATTTAGTGCGGATTATTAGTTAAGGGTAGCCCTTAACTAATAATCCGGCTTAACTCCGGCTTCTAGCGATATACTCCGCTATATAGTTAGTCTCTAGCCACGGAGTTACCCTCCTTCTCTAAGACTAGAATATACTTATCCGGACTAGTTTCGAAGGTTACACGTTCTTATCTATATACGGAGTAGACTATTAAGAGTACTTACCCGGAGGCTAACCTCTATACTATAAGTAAGGCCTATCTAGTATATGGCTCCCCTAGAATAAGATTATAATTAAGTTCGCTATACACGAATATCGAAGTGGCCGTAACGATCCGACCTATATAGATAGGGTATTACTATACTATTCCTACGAATAGAGTACTATACTAAGTAGCGCTAACTAAACTCGAGTTCTTTATATATGGTAGAAGCGAAGATATCGCTAGCCTAAGACGCCTCGTAGCATCTAGTCGAATACTATTTACCTATGCGCTACTATCGAATAGTACTATACTAGTCGCCCTTTTAGGACTAACTTCCACGGGGTACCTTAGATACTTAGCCACTAGCCTTACTATCCCTTCCTTAAGCTAATTAATATCTTATTACGTGATGGCCGTCCCTATGGCATAGAGGGGTACTAATACATTAAGTTTATTTATCTTAGAAGCCATAGTATAGTCGTTTCTTTCTTTCTTCTCGGCTCTCTCTTCTTAAGTCTTATAGACCTCTCTAGCCATGAAGTCGGGGGCGCCCTTCTTAAACACCGTACGATATAAGTTACTATTAAGGCTTAATAGTTTACTAATAGTAATGTTTATGGTTATCCCTAGAACGCGCACTAGCTATGCTTCGCTAGCTTCTATACTTAGCCGCTATCCTTCGCGTAGATAGTTATTAAGCTTAACACCTCGGATACGTGCCTTTTGACTAGGATTTAGGCTATCCCCTTCATCTATCTTGTCCTCCAGCGCCGTTGGCTCTTATTTAGACGTTCTCTAGTCGCTACTCTTCTCGCCGTCCTCCTATTCCTTAATAATCCTTATATACTACCCTTTACGCATTCCGCGGAGGCGGGCGATCTTTCTTTCCTTAGTATAATTAGGTATACTCTTCGTGATCCCCCTTCTAGATATTACGAGTATAGCGGGCTCTTCTAGAGCTATCTCCTTATGGATATATCTATTACTAGCCACGTCGAAGCGTTCGTAGAATTCTATATATCTATCTTTCTTACTCTCGGGCGATATAACTTCTTCTTCTAAATCGCTATCCGCCGAGGCCTAGTAGGGACCCTTCATAGGTTTTATACTAATACTATATACCGGCACTCCCTATAAAGCGTTAATGTTTACTACGGACGTAGAAACCTTTACTCCTTCTCCGTACTAGCTTAGGCCGTTTTAAACCGTTACTATATAGTTTCGGATAGCTTATAGAGTAGCTTATAGCCCTACCGAGGAGGGTAGTAATAGGATTTCTTCTCCGTTCGCCCTAAAACGCCCTTAGAATACTCGTACCCCGTTAATATTTAGTAATCCGTCTCTAATATATTCTACTATCTCCGGATATCTATATATTAGGTGATCTCCTCCGTACGTAATATATACGATCGGTCTTCGAGGCCTATCCTAGGCCATAACGCCTCCTTAGAAGTCTTAGGTAGAGACGTATTCTCTATTCTATATATAATTCTATGGATAAACTTACGTTAGTTCTATGGATATGCCTCGTACTTAGGGATGTACTAAAAGATTTAGCCTTCGCGCCTACTAGTTAATAATAGCCGAAAGTAGCTTAGGTTCGTACTTCTTAAGGGATAGGAATAAGGGATTAGAGGTAAAGTAGGACTTTATCTTAATTAACGTGAGGTCTAGTTTACTAAATCTCTCTACTATCTCGTTAAACTTGTCCGATTCTAGCGCGACGTGTACTACGACTAGAGAGGGGTAGTTAAATTTATTAGTTCTTCTTTCTTTATATAACTACTCTTCTAAGCCGGTCTTCTTACTCTCTATCTTTAATTTATAGTATATGGCTATGGCTAGCTCTTGTGCGGCTAAGTACTTATTAATATAAGCGAGTTCCTTAAGTGCTCTAGCCTTTCGTAATACGAAGCCATAGATAATTACCTAGTCGTAACTATGTACTTCCATCGTAAGTTAACATTTCTCTATAGCCCGAGCCTTAAGACTATTAGGCAGCCCTTCTAGGAAGAGCTCTATTCGCGAATACGAGCTTAGGCTTCCTTTAGCCGTAAGTTTCTCTATAATAACACGATACCGGGAGTAGTACATAGGGAGAGAGTAGGATAGGTCTACTTTAACCATTTCCACGTATTTTCGGATAAAGTGGATGGTGCCTTCCTCGAGGGTAGAGTTAAATAGAGAGAATTCCTTTAATAATTCTTCACGTAGCGTAGCCTACTACTATTTCTAAAACCTACTTATTCCTTTAATAGTAGGACGGAGATAGTCCTCGTAGTATGACGGTAGAGAGGTTATCTTCTTATTAGGCGGAACTTCGTAGTTTATATACATGTCCTCGTACTTCCGAAGGAAGGCCGTAATATTTATTCCTTTAAAGCGCTCGGGGGCTAGGGTAGATAGAGGTACTATCCTTCCTTATCGCGCAAATGCTACGAAGAAGTTAAGTATCTCTCTACGAGTTACTAGGTTGTTATTTTAAGCTCCTATCGCACTATTACTAGTAGTAGGTATACTAGTGGAGACGCTAGGGGTAAGGTTATTAGTTAAGGGATTACCTTAACTAAAGGTTGGCCTAATGCGTCTACCTATAACACCTATTATCCCTTCTCTATGTTAACTAATCCCTTTATAAGGTGAACTATTACTATCGTCTTCATTAATATAAGGTTCACGGTATTCTACTTATGTTATTATCTTCGTGTAAGGCGTTCCTAAAGTGGTATACTCGTATAGCCGTGTTTATAAATAATAGCTATAGTAGCACTAAATAGATTATATTTGTCGTTTTTGAACTCTTCTTTACTGCTTCATCTAGCCCTATTTTATATCCTATTCCCCTAAGACATTTTCGAGTCGCGCTATCACCCGTGTTAGTATGCGCATGCTTTTTACGGCTACTTTTAAGAGGCTAGCCCCTAGCGACTCCGGACTCCCTGTTTTCCGGACTCGTGGCTTCGATCTAGTAAGTCTAGACTACCTTATTAGGCACGCCATATACTTCCCCTAAGCTAGTTTCGGAGTCCTAATCTCCCCCTATAAGTTCGTAGTCCGGGTACGACCTCTAAAATTATAGTAAGCTATCGCCACGTGTGTCCCTTTTATAAATAGCTATGTTCCTAGTATAGTAGTCGCGACGAACTCATAAGTATCTCTCCTAGGTATTATGAGTTCTCTTTGAACGTACGACTTCTTATTAGTTCTCTTTTATAATAGGACGGGTCTATATAATACTCTTAATCAATTCTTTAATAGCTAAGCCTAATAATTAATACCTATAGAGGCCCATGAACGTAAGAAAAGGTCGAATAGTCGAATATTAGTGATGGGGGAAGCGCGCCGAGTAGAATGACCAAGGAAAACGCCCTCCTTAAATATATAATGAAGCCATGTAATCGAGCTAGGGACATATACATATAGGGCTACAGGAGCGGCCTTCTATACTATATTAGACTAAAAAGAGAAACGGCGTTTAGAGCAAGGCGGCGAAGGCGTAAACTCTCGATTATTGTCTACGACAAGATCTTCTTCATCCTCTAAAGGAGGTATAGTAGATAGGCGGCGCGAGTAGGTGTAGGTAGGCTTTATAGCTACCTCTTCCGTAACACTAGTACTAGGATTACCTAGATTAGAGCGACTAGTGGCCACGTTAGTGGTAATAGTAGTAGTAGCCTTAGCTACCTTCTTCTCTAACTTAGAGCGCGCCTTTATACTACTATAATAAGTGGATTTTTTAGCCGGTATAGCCGGGGTAGAGATAATCCCTTTAGAGCGAGTCTTACGAGAGGAGGAGGTAGACTTAGGAATAGAACTAGTATTAGACATCTATATATATACGTTAGCTAGAGGTCTAAGAGTAGAATACTTATTTAGCCTTAAAGGCGATTAAAGAAGCTAAATTAGTAACCGTAATAACGCGAATAGATTACATAGAACCAGCTCTAATAAAAATAGACTACTCTAGACCCGAACGGATCTAAACTAAAGGAGATAGTATACGAATTAACGACTTACCTTAAGAGTAAGGTAGATATACTAGAGAAGAAAATTCAGAATAAGAGAACTAAATATAAGCTTAGTTAATATAGCGGTTATATAACCCGCGGAGCTATCTCTAAGGTAGTAGCTATGAAGTAAGGGATAAGCGTATATATAAATAAAAGTAAACTAGAGCTTAAGTTTACCGATATAAAGACTATCGATAACGTTACATAGATTTAATTAGATGCGCGTATAAATATAACGCTTATAGAATTACGGATTTATATATAGCTAAGTGCTTCGGGGCGAAGCATAAAAAGAAGAAGGATATTATTAGGGCTAATACCAGGATAGACTTAACTAGAATACTATGGTCTAGTACGGTCCGTGACAGGTGGACCTAGGGTAAGTTAGCTAGAATAAGCGAGACCACTATATAAGTAGGCCGCATACACTTAATTCCTACTCTTTAGGAATTAACCTTGTTAGGAGAGTAGACTACCCTTTTAAATATATTCCCGAATCCTCCTATAACCTGTTAGACTACTATCCTACGTCTACAATCCTTATACTTACCCCCCTTAGTAGTCTATTTCCCTTAGTAGTTAATAAAGTATATAAGCTAGTACTTTTTAGATATAAACTTTACTCTATAGCGCTTTACCTATTAGATATATCTCTTATAGTTCTATTTAAGACGCCTATATATCTAGCTAGTATTATTATTAATAGTAAGGAGATATATATTATCTATATATTACGTTCTCTAGAGAAGGTCTATAGTAAAGAAGAGAAAGAGAATTAGAGAGATAGTACTTCCTTAAGGAATACTATATAATATTTTTTTATATTCGCTATAATATCTAGAAATATATATCTAGATAACCCTTTTAGTAAGGAAGGACTATATAAACTATATAATCTACTCTAGTATACGTCTCCTCTATAGATTATAGATAAGTCTAGTATAGTTTATCTTATTAAATATACTAGCTATATTAAGGGAGAGTAGCGTTACTATATATCTCTATTTCTATATTTATAGTCTAGATAACTTTAAGGATATATTAGATAGCGGTAATTAGAGAGCTACTAGTCTTTATCTTCTAGTTTACTAGAAGAAGACTATATACCTATACTATAACGCTTATCTTCTTCGCGATTATAGCTTCTAGTATCTTTCTAGGATAGAAGAGAAGGGTAATTAGTATCTAACCTTTTAGAGAGCTAGGATTCTTTTCTAGTTTCGGGAGTATAACTATATAGATAGCTTAGAAGCTTTAGAGATAGTATCTATTCTTAGCGTATACCTAGAAGATAAGATTAATAAGCGGTATAGTTACCCGTATAGTATATTTAAGGTACCTATTTAGTATTCTATCCGGCCTAGATACCTTATTATTAGAGAGCGCTTTAATAGTATTAAGTATATTCTCTTTAGTAATCTTCTAGGGAATATCTATTAGATCTAGATACTTAGTATCTTTAATATTAGATAGGTCTACTAGTTCTAGAAGGGGGAATATAACTTCTCGTAGAATCTCTATCTTCTTCTAGCTTATAGAGTATATTCTTCCTTAGTATATTAGAGGAGGTATTAGTAGTAGTAATACTAGGGTATTAGTATCCTTAGCCTACTTAGCTATATACTATAGCTCTATAGTTTATTATATATACTTACTAGTAATTATATACTATTATTTATGTTATTTATTAAGGAGGGTTTAGTTATAATATTATACTATCTCTTTCTACTTATTCTATGCCTTAGTTATCTAGATATAGTATATATATATATATATAGTCTATAGGCCTCCCGTCTATATTCTTATATCTAAGATATACCCCTTACGTCTAGGGGTCTATATAGTTAGTATAGTACGTGTTTATCTCTTATATTCTAGTATACTTAAAGGAGGGTTTATACGGCTTTATTAATAGTAGGGCCGTTAGATATATTAACTATAGGGGTATCTAGAATCGCCGATTCTAGATTCTCTAGATAGTTATCCTAGTTAGTATCCTTCTATATCTACTTTCCTTATTAGTTATTAAGAGTAGAGACGTCTATTATAGTCTCTATATATTTATAGTTAGAGTCTATCTATAGTAGGCTTAGGTAGTAGTATTATACTCTATAGCTTATATAGTTAGTAGTAAGTATAAGGTCGATAGTAGATCTATCCTTATTCTATTTATATCTCTTCTATATAATCTATTCTATAGATATAAGAAGGTATAGGAAGTCCTAGTATCGTATATATAGCTCCCTTACTCTAAGTTCCTCTCTAATAATAGTAGGGCCTCTCTACTATCTATAGTAGAGATTAAAGTTACCTAGAAGGATATATTCTCCTAGTATTATAGTATCCTTAAGTATATTATCTAGTATAAGTAATTACTATTAATTATATATATTATAGATATAAAGGGGCTCTATACTTATCTAGAGATATAATATTATCTAGAGGTTATTACGTTCGGTATAGGACTATTCTAAGAGTAGAATTAACTTATATATATAAAATATTACTCTTCTATCTCGGCTTATAGGGTAGATAGTATAGTATTCTAGATATATTATTAGCTTATTAGTTTAGTAGTACTTATATAGCTCCTAGATAGTAAGTATTATAGCCCTAGTTTCTTTAAGGAGTATCGCCTAGTTCTCTCTTTTATACTATATATTTACCTATATAATTTAGAGTATATTATAGTCCCTTATTAGATACTAGAGAGTATATATATCTATATACTTATTTCTTAGAGGTAGAGCTATCCCCTTATAGTAGTAGCTTTAACTATATCTTTTAGTCGCCCTATTATTCTAGAAATAGTCTACTATTCTACTAGGTTACCGTTCTAGAAGAAGGTTAAGGTTATATTTATTATAATAGAAGAGCTTATAGTAGATATTATATTTTATAGCTATATTATATCTCTTACTTTTATTATATAAATATACTTAGTAATCTATCTATATTTATTATATATTAATAATTATAATGGGTATTTTCCTTTATAGTTTAAATACTATACTATATTCTTATTTCTTAGTCCGTCTTCTTACGGTTTATAAGAGTATTTCTAGATAGTATAGTCTCTATAATACTAGCCGTATTTAGTCTTCTATAAATACTATTATATAGTATAGCTATACCCTTAATAGTTAAAGTACTATATTATTATCTATACTCTATTCTATAGTTTAGCTATAAAAAGTTTATCTTCTATAAGGAATCCCTTCTATATAATATATTATATAAGGGTAGAGTCCTAGAGCTATATAATTATAGTAGAGTATTTTTTAATCTTTGCCTTAATCCCTTATAGATTCTTCTATTATACCTTTATAATCTTAATCTCTAGATATTTTTACTTCTTAGCTTATTCTATATATAAAAGATTCTCTATACTAATAGTCTATCTCTATACTAGTACTATATATATCTATATTAGATATATAGCTATCTAGATAGATACGCTAGGGAAGATATTATCTATCGCGTTTAGATTACGTAAGATATTCTACTATACTATATTAGTTATAGTAGTAAGTACTACCCCTTCTAGTATAACTTTAGTAGCTATAATATTTAACTATATTCTCTTCTATTTATTTATCTTATTTATAATTTCCTTTAGAGATACTTATTAGATCTATATAAGGGTATTCTTATTCTAGATTATAATATATACGCTATATACTCTATCTATAATTCTAGTAGTCCTTAGGGCGGTAGCTCTAGATATAGCTATAATCTATACCTACGTATTAGGGCGCTTATCTTAGTATAGCTCTTTCTAAATCTATCGTAAGCTAGCTTCTATTCTATTAAGTCTATTATCTAGTTCTCTTTATAGTAATTTCTATAGTAACTTTCTCTCTTCCTCTATAAGTTCTCTTAGATTCTAGATAAGATCCCGGAATATATAGAGAAGGGTCTTCTTCTCTTCTACCGTATCTTTCTCTATATATATTATCTAGTATTTAATTTTATCTATAAGGGTCTCCTCTCTTAGAGTCCTCTTAGACTTAGTTATCTATAGTATTACTTACCCTTAGTTAGTTTCTATATTTTAGATAGGTATTTAACTATCTATATTAATATTACTATATAGCTATTTCTATTATACTAGTAGGGGTATTTCTAGTATATACTAGGGTATAGCTATATCTAAGGCCGCTATAGTTATTAGTTAAGGGCTATCCTTAACTAATAAAAGGGGGTTAGTATATTAGTATTTATTAGATATAGTCTATACTTATATTATTAAGGGGTCTTCGAGCGTATATATATAGCTTCTTTATATATTAGTATTATTATATACTATATACTATATATATATATATATATATATATATATATATATATTAGAGATTATTATACTTGGTATACTCTATCGTTTAATATACGTAAATTACTATATTACTCTAGATTAACTAGTTTTAGTCTATAGAGGTATAAGAAGTTTTTTTTTTAGATTATTATATATATAAAACTTATATACCCCCTTAATCTATATATATATATATATACCTTATATACTATTTTTTATTTTTATAGGTTTTTAGCTCTATTAATTAAATTAATAGAGTCTATAAAATACTTCTATATAGAGTAGTTAACTACCTTAGTTAGTATTATAGATAGTAATGTTATATCTTAGTTAAGTATTAAATTAATTACTAGCTACTTTATAAATTCTATGGCTATCTATATCGGATCTTTAGTCCGTAGTTCTTACCGTTATTCGTCTTCTTATTACTTTCTATAATAGCTACCCCTAATTAAATCGAAACGATAAATTAACTCGAAATAATAATGTCTTCTATAACGATACTAAAGTCCGTTACTCTAGTAGGCTTACTTTAATTAGATACTCGTATAGATACTACGCGATATTACTTTCTAAGTATTAGTAGAAGTATTAATAGTATTATTATAATATAGCTCTACGTTTCTCCGGTTCTTATATAAGGATAGCTTCTATTATCTTTAGATTTATAGTAACTATCTAAAGTCTATTATAAACCTTAAGGAAAGCTTTAAATTAGTTATTAGGGTATTCGAATATATAATTTAGTACTATTCTTATTACTCTTATTTCTTTTATATTTATTTAATCTATTTATAGTATTAGTATAGCTATAGGGATCTAAGACCATTCGTACGTATCGTCGTCTTTTCTTAGCTAATTTAAGTAAGTAGATTTAGCGGGAGTAGAAACTATAGATATTAGAGTAATAATAGTTTCTATATTTATAGTTATAGCGGCGCTTATAACGACGGTAGCGGCCGTAGTACTTATAATAACGTTAATCTCTACGTTAGCTATAGTACTTATAATAACGTTAATATCTACGTCGGTTACGGCATTAGTTTCTACTAGTAGTATAGTTTTAGTAGCGGCTTCTTCTATTTAGGAGTCTTCTATATTATAGAATTCGTTTACTAACTCTAAGTTATTAGTATTTATAAGCTTCGTAAATTACTACCTTTATTTCTTAAACTTATCTAAGACTACTTCTTCGTGTATAACTTTTATTAGATTATTATTTATATTAGTATCTAATTCTCTAACTTTAAGTAGCTTAATATCTAAGCTCGATCTCTTATCGTCTAAGAGCTTCTAGACGTTTTATTCTAGAAGTTCCTTAAACTAATACTCTAGCGTAGGAATTCTAGAAACTAGTATCTCTATCTAAATATTATTAAGTTTAGAATAGTAATTATAAGTACTAGCGGCCGCTACTTTATTAAAGAGCGTTTCGAAGGGTATTCTATTAGAAGCTTTATATAGTTTATCTTCTTTTATAGTAAGTAGATATTTAAAGCTATCTTAGATATATTACTAGTATCTTCTAATAATTTCTTCGATATCTTATATATCTACTTCTATAGTATACTCTATGGTTTTCGTTACGCTATTAGAATATTATAGGTTTATAATTATCTCTATAAATCTTTGTATCTAGCTAGTGATTCTTAGTATTTATCTAATTAATTCTTTTCTAGATAAAGTATCTACTACGGGTGTAGTAGTTACTATAGGTGTAGCTATTACTACGGGCGTAGCTATTTCTACTATCGTAGCTATCTTCTACGTAGTAATCTTTTATACTTCTACTATAAACCTTTTTAGAGCCTCCCTTATAATATCTTTTATCTAAGCTTCTATCTCTTTCTTATAGGCTAAGATAAGTATATTTATTTCCGTCTCTTATTAACTAATAGCGTTTATAGTTAACGCGGTAGGAATTAAGGTAGATAAGGTTACGGGAATTAAGGTAGATTATAGCTCCGTTAGCTCTATTAGAGTAGATAGAAGTTCTAATAATATAGAAGCTACCTTAGATACTATTATTTTAGTAGTAATTAACTTTACCTTCTTTACTATTTTAGCTTTCTTTATAGTAGTAGCTAGTATAGCTTTTATAATAGAGAGTAGAACCTTAATTACCTCTATTACCTTTGTAACTAGAGTCTATATTTCTTCTAGTATTCTTAATTTAATAACGCCTTTCGTTAGGTTTATTAGGACGTCTAAGGTAGATACTCTAGCCTTTAGTCTCTTAGGAATCTCTCTTACTAAAATAATTAGCTATATCTTATTAGTATTTATAAATCCTTTAATTATAAAAAAGTTATCTATTTTATTAAAACTAGGTAGCGAGCTTATAATAATAGTTTATATAGAGATAGTCTACGTAGAGATTTCGGGTAGAGTTAAAGTATATCTACTAAGTAGATATTATAGTAGGAGTTTATTAATTTTTCTATTCTATGTAATTCGGTCTTCGTGGGAACCGTCTTAAATAATTATTAGTATAGTTATCTAGTTATTCGTAGTACCGTAATTTAAAGAATCCGTAAACTATAGTATTTTCTTATAGACTATAGTAAATTTCTATATAAGGTCTTTAAGAGAGACTATAGAGATTAGCTATATACGCGCTATATCTTCTATATATAGCGCGTGGACTTTCTTAAGTAGCTTTTCTTCTACTTCTTAACGCTAGTCGGCTATTATACTCTCTATTAGGCTCTATTTTCGAACTAAGTCTTAGAGTATAATCTTATTTAACGGTATCTATAAGTGCACTTCACGGATATTTTTTATAATTCTAGTCTTATCTTCTAGAGAACTTAGATGGTAGATTAACTAGAACTAGTATCCGGACGATTATAGTACTATTATATAGTTACTATTAAGACCTTTAAGGCGTTACGCGACGTACTAGAATCTTATATATCTATAATAATAATAATAATAATATTATATAACTAGGTAGAGTAGTACTCTATAGGCCTATGCCTTCTCTAGTCTAAGCCACTATATAAGAAGAAACCCCATAGGGAAAAACTTCCTTATGTCTATAACTACATCTCGTTAAACCTCTATTTCGTCTTAAGTATATAGCCATAGGGTACGCCTATTAGCCTATAGCCTATATTACTATTATTTTACCCTTAGGTAGCACGTGTAGGTACGGAGGTTATTAGTTAAGGGCTACCCTTAACTAATAATTAGGGTTCTCCCGGGGTTCTTCCGGTATATATTAGGTTACTACCAGCGTATACCGGGTCTCTTCTAGTATATATTTCCGGGTCTACTAGTACTAGAGAAGTAGTAGATATATAAGTATCTATTAGAAGACGTCTTTAGGGTACTTATTAAGCTATTATACGACATCTAAAGTCTTTATAATATAGATAAGCTATTACCGTTATATATAGAGGTTAGGGTATATAGCTAGATAGTAGCGTATTATACCTCTCTAGCCGTACACCTTATACTATAGGGAGGTGTCGGGAACGCCTCTCTTATAGATATAGTATAGGAGTCCTATAGCTGTTAGGCACGTGCCTACCAGTTGATTATACATGTGTGCAGTAGTCGTATATAAGTAGTGTACTCCACCCTTAAAGCAGTAGCTTCAAGATTCGGTCCTTTTAGTGTAGTTGGTTGGTGCGTAGAGCCCGCCTCCTTATATAATCTTGAAGCTACTACGGGGTCACGGGTTCAACTCTCGGTCTAGTTAACCGTTATTGAATTTCGCACGATTTCGTTTAGCTTGCCACGTTACGTATACTTTGTGCACGTGACGGATAACATGGTGGTAACGTTACTACGGTAAGTTAGCGTGTCTAGTACTAGAGGCGGCATTACGAGTATTGATTGGGTGTACACATAATTCGTTTATACTAGGCCTATTATAGCTAGTTTATCTTTCGTGAGGTAGATGCCCACGACGTGTAAGGGCACGCGCCTTTAAAAAGGGGAGATATTGTTAGGCACGTGCCTGCCAGTTGATTATACATGTGTGTAGCAGTCGTATATAAGTAGTGTACTCTACCCTTGAAGCAGTAGCTTCAAGATTCTGTCCTTTTGGTGTAGTTGGTTAGTGCGTGGAGCCCGCCTCCTTACAATAGCGCCCGTTCGGGCTTGGATAAGTATAGATACTTAGGCTTTCGTTAGCCCTTTATATATCTATTTACTTAGTTCCTTCTATGGCCCTCGAATCTACTCTAGGTATCTATTCTACTAGGAGGTCTAGTAGGTATAGAGTACCTCTTTCTACTTATCTTAAGTCTATAACCGTATATTTTTCACGAGTTCTTAAAGGCTCTATTAGTCTAGGAGAGCGTCCGGGTTATCTCGGACTTCTTATACTACTTAGCTAGAGTCGGCTTCTATTAAGCACCTATACCGTATTCGATTCCGGCCTATATATAGGAGTGCGTAGTAATATATACTAATTCATGCACGTAGCGCGGCGAAAGTATATTCTACGTTTCCTATGCGTTCCTATACTTATTATTTAGTAAAGTATACTACCCTCTATATCTAGTAGAAGTTATATATACTTATAACGTCTATCTCGCGTCGTAGTAGTACCGTGTTAGTAGCTTTATATACGCCTAATATAAGACGGAGTATACGGTTCTATATGGATTCGAGCTTTATTCGCCTAGTCTATATAAGGGCCGTGTACTAGTACTCGTGTCCGTACGTAAAGGCGGGTCGTGCTATAGATATATATAGCTAGCGTGCCTTATCCCGGGCGGTTCCCTACGTGGAGACTATAATCCGTTATATAGTAGCTTCTACCCGGAGGGCCCTAGAGACGGCGTATACTACTTATAGTCCCTATTTAAGCTTACTATCTAGTATAACTCCGAGCGCGCGTATACTTTATACTAGTAGTTTATTAAATGCGTCGATTCGGGGGCGTTATTTGCCTTCCCTAGTTATCTATTTCCCTTAACGATTAATAAAGTGTATAAGCTAGTATTTCTCCGGGGCGAACTTTGCTCTATAGCGTTTTATCTACTAGAGGTACCTCTTATAGTTCTATTCTAGTCGTCTATACGTTCCGTTAGTATTATTATTAATAGCTAGAAGATATATATTATCGGCGTATCCGACTACCTCTATATACTTTATTTCTTAAAGAAGGTCTACTATAAAGAAGAGGAATAGGATCGGAGAGATGGTACTCCCTTATAGGATGCCGTATACCGTCTCTTTATATTTACTCTAGTACCTAGGGATATATATCTAAGTTATTCTTTCTATAAGGAATAACTATATAAAGCGTATAATCTATTCTAGTATTCGTCTTATCCGGAGGTTATAAATAAGTCTTATATGGTTTACCTTATTAAACGCTCCGGCTATATCGAGGGAGAGGAGTAATACTACCTATCCCTATTTCTATACGGCCTAGATAACTTTAATAATATATTAGATAGCTATTATTAGGGAGCTATCTATCTTTACCTTCTAGTTTAGAGGGAGAAGATTATATTCCTATACCGCGGTACTTATCTTCTTCGCTATTATAGCCTCTAGTATCTTACCTAGGTAGGAGAGAAGGGCGATTAGTCTCTATCCCTTTAGGGAGTTAGGGCTCTTTTCTAGTTTCGGGAGTATAATAGTATAGGCGACTCGGAAGCTCTAGGGGTGGTACCCCTATATAACGCATGCTTAGAATATACGAGTAATAAGTGGTAGAGTCGCTTTTATAGTACTTTTTAGATATTAATTTAGAATTCCATCTAGTCCGGGTACTTTATTATTTAGGAGTATCTTAATAATATTAAGTATATTCTCCTCCGTAACTTCTTCGGGGATATCTACCGCGTATAGATATTTAGCGCCGTAAACGTCTAATAGGTCTACTAGTTCCGGAAGAGGGAACATGGCCTCCCGTAGGGCCTTAGTTTTCTTAAGGCCCGTAGAGTATGTTCTCCCCTAATATATTAGAGGAGGTATAAGTAGCGGGGGTGTCGGAGTATCTACGCCCTTAGCCTATTTCGCCATGCGCCATAGCCCTATTATATATTATATCTATTAACTAGTAATTATACGCTACTATTTACGCCTTTTATTACGGAGGACTTTATTACGTTATTATATCGCTTCCTTCTATTCTTTCTACGACTCGGGTATTCTTATATAGTATACGCGTCTATATAGCCTTCGGGCGTCTTATCTACTTTCCCGTACTTAAGGAATCCCCTTTACTTCCGGGGGCCGGTATATTCGGTATAGTACGTATTTATTTCTTATATTCTAGTATGTTTATAGGAGTATCTATATGGCCTGGTCTATGGCTAGGTCGTTAGATATATTAACTATAGAGGGATCTAGAATTACCGATTCTAGGTCCTTCAGGTACTTTTTCTAGTCGGTATCCTTCTATATCTATTATCCCTATTATTTATTTGGGGTATACACGTTTATTATGGTTTCCATGTATTTATGGTCGGAATCCGTCTATACCTAGCCTAGGCGGTAGTATTAGATCCGGTAACTAATATACTCCGTAGCGAAGGTAAGGTTAAGCATAGACCCGTCTTCGTCCTATTTATATTTTTTCTATATAACTTATTCTATAGGTATAAGTAGGTATAGGAAGTCGTGGTAGCGGGTGCGTAGTTCTCTTACTCTAAGTTCTTCCCTAACTACGGCTAGGCCTCTCTACTATTAGTAGTAGAGGTTAAAGTCTCCTAGAAGGATGTATTACCCTAGTTCCGTAGTACCCTTAAGTATCTCGTCTAGTATAAGTACACGTTATTAGTTATATATGTTATATATATATAGGGGGCCTATATCTATTTATAGGTGTAGTATTATTCTAAGGTTATCGCGCTCGGTATACGACTATAATAAGAGTAGTATTAACCTATGAATATAGAAGAGGACTCGTCTTTCTAGTCCTAGAGGGTATATAGTATAGTATCCGGGGTGTATGGTTAGTTTACTCGTCTAGTAGTGTTTATAGGGTTCCTAGATGGCGAGTATTATAGCCCTAGTCTCTTCGAGGAGCGTCGCCTAGTTCTCTCTTTTATATTATATATTTACCTATATAATTTAGAGTATATTCTAGTCCCTTATTAGGTACTAGGGAGTATATATATCTATATACTTATTCCTTAGAGGCGCGACTATCCTCGCGCGGTAGCGGCTTTAACTCTATCTTTTAGTCGTTCTATCGTCTTTAGGATAGTCTACTATCCTACCTAACTATCTTCTAGAGGGGAGGTTAGAGGTATTATAAAGGAAGGGCTCGTAGTAGATATTATATTCTATAACTATCTCGCGCCTCTCGCTTTTATCGTATAAATATATTCTATAATCTATTTACGTTTTATATACGTTAACGACTATAACGGGTATTTCCCGTTGTAGTTTAAATACTATACTATATCCCTATTTCTTAGTCCGTCTCCTCGCGGTTTATAAGGGTACTTCTAGGTAGTATAGTCTCTACGGTACTATCCGCACTTAGTCTTCTATAAGTACCTTTATATAGTATGTCTATACCCTTAATAGTTAAAGTACTATATTATTATCTATACTCTATTCTATGGCTCGGCTATAAGGAGCTCTCCTTCTATTAGGAATCCCTTCTATATAATATATTATACGAGGGCGGGGTCTCGGAGCTCTATAATTATAGTAGAGTGTTTTTTCGCCGTCGTCTTAATCGCCTATAGGTTCTTCTACCACGCTTTCACGATCTTAATCCCTAGGTATTTTCGCGTATTAGATTATTCTATACGCGTAATATTCTCCGCTCCGATAGCCTATCCCCGCACGGGTACTACATATACTATAATCGGGTATATAGCTACTCTAATAGACGCGCTAGGGAAGATACTACCTATTACGTTCGGATCTCGCGAGATGTTTTACTATATAGTATTTATTATAGTAGTAAGTACTACCCTATCTAGCGTAACTTTAGTAGCCATAACGCTTAACTATATTTCTTTCTATTCGTTAATCTTATTTATAATTTCCTTTAGAGATATCTATTAGACCTACGCTAGCGTGTCCTTATCCTAGATCACGATACGTATACTATATACTCTATCTATAGTTCTAGTAGTTCTTAGTACGGTAGCTCCGGGTATTACTATAATCTAAGCCTATGTGTTAGGGCGCTTACCTTAGAATAGCTCTTTCTAGATTCTCCGTAGGCTAGCTTCTATTCGGTTAAGTCTACTACTAGGTTCCTCTTATAGCGACTTCCTTTCTTCCTCTATAATTCCTCTTAGATTCTGGATAAGATCCCGGAATATATAAAGGAGGGTCTTCTTTCCCTTCTCGGCGTCCCTCTCTATATATATTACCTAGTATTTAATTTTATCTAGGAGGGTCTCCCCTCTCGGGGTCCCCTCGGTCTAGGTTATCTATAGCGCTTCGCACCCTTAGTTAGTTCCTATATTTTAGATAGGTGTCTAGCTATCTATATTAATGTCGCTATATAGCCGTTTCTACCGTACTAGTAGGGGCATATCCGGCGTATACCGGGGTATTATAATACCTAAGGCCGCCATGGTTATTAGTTAAGGGTAGCCCTTAACTAATAAAAGGGGGTCGGCGTGTTAGTATTTATTAGATGTGGTCTATGCTTATGTTATTAAAGAGTCTTCGAGTATATATATATAGTATCTCTACACGTTAGTATTATCGCGTATTATACGCTATACGTACGCACGTGTATCGGAGGTTATTATACTCGGTATACTCTATCGTTTAATGTATGTAAATCGCTGTTTTACCCCGAATTAACTAGTTTGGTCCGTTAGGGTATGAGAAGTTTTTTAGAGAAGATATATAAGAGATTAGTAGATATTTTTATTGGTAATAGGTCGGTAACCTACTAGGCGATAATATTAGGTAGCGGGATAATAACTAGCTAGTAGACACGATAAAGGTTTAGGCGTAGACTAATATAGTATTTTTATAGACGCGTGATACTTACGCGTTATTATTAATAATTTTAAGCGAGCGTATATAGGAATTAAGGGGCTAAGAGCCGGGTAGAAGTCGGGGGTTAGTAGGTATATATCGGGCTTTCGACGGGCTTACACCTAACTTCTTCTAGTATACGCCTAGAATATCCGCCGTATACCGTATCATTACTATCTACTAATAATTATACTATGGTATTTTTCCTTTATAGTAACTACACCTCGAGATACTACGGGCCGTAGTCTCCTACTAATACTATAGTAGAAAGATTAGTAGTATATACCATATAATCCGTAGGTACTATATCTCGGAACCGTGTAGATAAGCACGGCTTACCGCATCGCTATTATTATTATAACTATTAGGCCCGTGGCTACCACTATCGACCGGGTCACAGCGCGGCTTTAGTACTCGTAGTTATATTAGTCGATGGAACTCTTTAGTTCGCTCTATTAGTGTTTAGCCGTCGAGCGTTAATTAGAAGTCCGAGCCTATAGAATTAGGTACTTCTACTACTAATATTACCCTATATAAAGATACTACTATTTTCCCTAATCCTATTTCGGACCTAGAATCTATAGACGGCGTTACTAGTGGCCATGGTACCGATTTAGTATGTTAGTCTAATATATATAGTAGAAATGCTATGTCCATGGCGACAAGGGCGTCTAGTACTATATATTTAATAAAAACGTTCGAAGAGGAGAGTAGTATATATATTATAGTAGACTAGAGTAGACGTGATAATCCGTCCGACGTAAGTATATATAGTCTAGATTTATAGTAGTAACTAATTTAGTAGGCCCGATTCGGTTAATTCGATAGTAAGTTTATAGAGCGCCTTATAATATAGACGAATCGGTTCGGTATTTCGAATGTAGTATATAATGAATTAACTACTATCCTTAAATAGACTTCCGCTATACCCCCCGACCTTTTTATACTAAAATCTAATATCGTACGTAAGTAGTTATTATACTACCCTAAAGGGATACCGCACGAAAGTTAGTAGCGTAGCTACGATACATTCGGCACTACTATAGTCGAATACTAGTATAGGGATCCGCTTACGTTAGTGGAATTCCTCCTTAGGTACCGACCGTTCACTAGTAAGCTTATGTTTAAGCCGGTACGATAATTTACTAGTTTAGGCGACCGGGTATATAGTAAAGCCTATATAGTAGATGGTTAGTAGGATATATACGCTGCTATTCCGGATGGTACCGTCGTCGTCCCTATTGTTTTATCTTTAGATAAGACGAACCTTACTAACCATGGTAGTAATAGAGTAGCATGGCTAGTCTACCTATCTATTTATAATCTACCACTAAACGTCCGCTTATCTAGGAGTCTACTATTATTTCTACTACTTACTCTATTACTAGTAGTTAAGCTAGAAACGGTAGCGAATCGCTTTATATTCCATTAGATTATAAGTAAAGTTCTAGCCCGTATGTCCGCCCATGATAGAGTCGTTAACTATACTAATTATTATATAGCGTTATAGGCTATATAGAGTACTAGAGTATTAGTATTATATACCGATGGTGGCTTACGTAAGTACTATCCGCGTTTAGCTTTATATATTATAGATTTTCCGGAGTAGGTGCTTGTTATAGGTGTATCCCATCGGTATATATGTCTAATATATATAGTCCCTAGTAATAGACGATAGTATCTACGAGAAGCTATTACTAGTATATAGAAGTTCCGTATATACTCGTCGTTATAGGAATAGGTTTACCGTATACGTCGCGAGTTAATAACTAATAGCCATGGTAGCGAGTATACTAGTAGTAAGACAGATAATAGGATAAGTATACCTAGTGTCTTATCGTTTTCGTCGACGTCTTTCGCGCTAGTAGCATAGGGCTATTATATTCGCTAATCGGTTAAGAGTCGGTATTCTAGTGGGTGGATAGAGCCATTGGATAATTTCGCCTAGTTACTTACTAGAGTTAATATACACCGCGCGGTCGCTCCGGACATTCTACATTAACTATATAAGGGTATATTAGAATATATATTTAATTAGATAGTCTCGCATGTTATTAATTAAGAGCGTATAGGACATAAGTTAAAGGGTGTATTTACTAGTATACCCCCTATAGAACGAGTAAAGAAGGCGATCGATAAGCGATTCGCGTCTATTAGGGCATTTGGTCGTCATAACCTACTTATGTATATAACTTTAGTAATATAATGGACGGGGGCGATATTTAAGCGTATACTAGTAGTGTTTATAGTCGCGTTTAAACCGCTCCTATGTTATAATCGATACTTTCTAAGCGTAGTGCAGGCGGTTATTAATATATACATGTTAGCGGCGTACTATACGTATAATACGTAGATACTAGCATACTTAGAAGAGGCTATATTACGCTTAGACGACCTAAAATACTAGTTTATACCATATTATAGAGATAAATCGGAGGATAATCATTTTAACTTTCCGAAGTTCCATGCATTATCGCACCTAGTTAATACTATTAAACACTATGGTTCGTTATATCTAATATCGGTAGAGCTACTAGAGCGATCTTATATTATAGTAAAGGAATTATATCGAGGTTTAAATAAGAGGGAGACGTTTCTATAGTAGATGCTAGTAGTAGATATACGCACGACGAATACTAAAATCTCTAGTAGTATAGAGGTGGCGGCTAGTACTAGTATATTAGTAGCCCCTAGCCTAGAGTAGCTCGATAATACACGTAAGCTAGTCGGCTAGCGGCGTATTCTAAAGGAGCCACGCCGGAGTAAATATACACTCTACGTCTTATAGAGCCATAGACTATCTACGTCCTACTAGACTACCGTTAGCGACCTCCACGATATATATAGTAGTAGTTTTATATTACTCGATACGGTTACACCCTTTATACACAACTATCGTAATCGGCTTATTAGGGATAATATATCGAAAGGTACAAATATTAAACGTATTAAAAAGGACCCTTCGTAGGCACGGGTCCTTTCTATCTATATATACGAGACCATGTACATACCGATACGACTAGATAGAGATATATCTATAGAGGCCTTCGACCTGATTCGGGTAAGGTATATCTATAACTAGTAAAAGAGTAGTAAGGCTAGGGAGGATTATATAATAGTATAGAAGTTTAATGAGGGTAGTAACCACCTTAACGGGAAGCGGGTTAGTAAAGTCTATATATTTCTAGAGATATACGATACGGAGAGCATTAACGTAACTAGTAGTATAGCGGCGCGATTCCTAGGTGCGTTAGTTAAACTACTTAATAACTCGGGTAGAGGTAATATCAACACTATTAGTAGCCTTATACTATTATATATAGCGGGTTAAAGGTCTAGTAATAAGACTCGTACGATGGATAGGTTCCGTGTCTACGAGCTAGAGTATATCCTACGCCCTATATAGATTATATTACGTTAGTTAGTTACGGATGGTTTATTCTAGTTAAATACATATAGTAATTAGGGGATCTATAATAAGGTATATAACCTAGACTTCTAGGCTATAAATAGATAAAACGTGACTATAGCGTTAAAACACGGGCGCGTATCGTAAGTCTATCGCTATCTACCGCCGCCTACCGTAGTATACCGGTATATACTAGTATATAGCGGAAGTTATGGTTCATACATAGTAGCACTCGATAGTCGTATCCTACACTAGGATATCTCTAAGGAATAATCGTGGTTTATTACGATCGGTTCTATAAAAGGCTTATATTTAATAACTATCTATAATTTTAGCTAAGGAGTATCTAGGGATGCACCTCCTTATTACCTAATAATTACTAGCTAGTATAAAAACTCCACGCCTCTAAAAGGGGCATATAGAACTTAAAGGATTCTTATTCACGGGTAGAACTAGACACGGATAGTATTAACCTAATATAGATAGATTATATATATTAATACCCTAAAATCTGAACTATGTCTCTAGGCCTACTAGACCTAGCTCGCACCCGATCCTAATGTTTTCGTTATTCGCATTTATACCTCGTTAGATACTAGGCATATAACGAGTCTATGGTTAAGTAAGTATTAGGTACGTAACGAGTCTATTAATGAATAAGTGCCGGGTATATAACGAGTCTATATAAATAAGTGTGAATAAGTATATGCCGGGTATATAACGCTCTTACTAGGGAAACGTCTTCCTTAAGTATCTCCCCCTTCTAATATTTCTCCTTCTCTTTCTTTATTCTTTCCCTAGTCTTATAAGTATAGTTAGACTTACATCGCTATATTATTAATATATACGTTCTTATATAGACCGTTAGAAACTATAGTAACTAGATGTACGTTCTTATAATAGATAAATATACCATACTAATACGTCGCATTGTTCGTGTTTAATATAAGGGTTTACTACTACGATTATTCGTCGTTACGCTCGTCTATCTCTTCTTAATAATAGTACTAATTAATAACGACCTATTATAGAGATAATAGTTAGCATTACGTACTTCTCTTAAATATTTATATATTAATGTCGCATGAGTACATGCTTCGCGGAGGTCCTCTATCCTTCCCTCGAGCTATCTAGACTATCCTCTAATCGCTAAAAACTCTTATATCCAACTATTTCTACTATTTATTCCTTGGTTCTACTTATTAGGCTTCGAACAATAGCGAACCACGACGGGTTAGCGGTTATCTATATTTCGCGTACGCCGAGTTAGCATGCCTAAATATAATGGATAATAGTATATTTATAATAGTATATACTAGATCTTATAGTATTTCTCTTTGGCGGTAGATTCATGTGGTCGTAAAGACGGTCTACTATCCTATCGTGCCTATATACTACGCTACTCTTTTATCGTATGTAGATGGTATTACTAGAGTAGGGCTATCGCCCGGTAAACTTGACGTTATATGTAGAGTATTATGTATTTAACGTCGTTATTTCACGTGCTCTATGTTAGTACGGGATCGGATACCGGCCATATGTTTCCCCGCCTCTATTAAATTAACGAGTTATTACTAATAACTATATAGACTACTCGCGTTAATGTAGCCGTAACGTACATATTATACCTACGCCTATTATATAGTATATATGTCTCGTCTCTCTATTACCCTAGTAATATATACTATTCTCTATTCCGTCTATCTATAGCTACGTCCGGCCAGCCGCGAATAAATAGCCGAGTAGAAGCGAGTCTCGACCTACTTTATATATTTAGAGCGTCCGATAGGTAGAAACTTCGGGTATATATAGAAGAGTTAATTTAGGAGGAATTTACTAGCCTATTACTAAACCTACGTAGTAAGGAAGTAAAGGACTACCATATAAAACGAGAGCGTTACCTATAGACAGTCGCGGATAAATATATATTAATTAACGGTAGTTATACTATTTCACGGGTAGATACTATATATTAACTTAATACTATATTCTTGGTATTTACGCGTAACTAGCGGCGGTTAGCTAAATACCATCGTATACGTTAAAACGATACCCCGGGCTAGACGAGCCGTCGTAATATTATATATACCCTACGAACCCACCTAATATATCTAGCTAACCTAGTTATTCGACCGTTAGACTACTAGTATCTATATCTCCTAAGGTAGCCGTGCCGCCGTGTTATATACGTATGCCTATAGTCCTTATCCGCGATCGTACTCGGGTTACCCTAGTACTAATAATAGCTATATAGAATGGCACGACGCCGTTAAATATTAAGGGTGTAAAAATACGCGATATAGTAGGTCTTAGTATAAATAAACTATTAGAATTTATTAGCTCGTCTATAGATATACTAGGGGACGTAGGCGGTTATAGGTATGGTCGCGTCTACCTAGAGTACCCGATTCTACCGAGTGAGTCGAGTAATATAATCCTTCGTAAGGATAGTTTAGACTAGGTATTATAGTAGGCTATTAAATAGGCACTAGGCTTAGGACTAGATCGGGTGGTTTTCCGCGTGGATAATATAAACGGTATATTTAGAAGCCTACTATAACGTGTTAACTATAATCCAACCATATAGAAACGTCGCGCTATAAGTATAGTAGCGGGATTTATTCGTCTAGCACGCGTAGATAAGCTCGAGATATATATACGCCGATAGATATCGGCATATATTAACATATTATGACTACTAAGCAGTATATACCGATATATACTAGTATATCCGGTATATACTAGTATAATACCGTCGCTCTTCCGTGGACATAACACTATTCATATATCTTAGGTTTTCGGTTATCGGTTACGTATAGTATTATATACATAGCGGATACCTTACTAGATTTAGGTCTTTCGTCGATAGTATATAGGTACGCCCTAGTCTACTTAATATAGGCGTAGTCGACGCTTCACCTACTTAAACGATAGACGTTAATAATAACGCGACTAGTATATTTACCTATTATATTATTAGCCAGCTAACGTTATATTAGGAGAGTTAAGCGCCGCTATCCCGCCTACTCTACCCGTTAATATTAACATGCTAGCGATTATAATCTAATCGCCTTACGAATTAATATATAATACTAGTACACTTGAGAGTTCGAGCGAACGTATAAAAGTCTAATATTATATACTATTTAGGGCCGGGGAGGAAGCGCCTACTAGCGTAGTAGTTATTAAGGCGATGGTGGAAGTCTATATATAACTAGATATACTAAGTCCGCCTCCTTCTTATGTAGTCCTATCGCTAGATAATATTACCGGTTTCGACATTATAGGAGAGGAGTTTATAGATACGAACCTATGAATATTAGTATAATATCGGCTCGATAGTACGTATTATAGTATAAGGCAAGTTATATTTAAGCGGTAGTTAGATATATACGCTAGTATACTAACGGATATATAGTGTCTCTACTATAAATAGAATAGGCAAGGCATGGCTAGTAATATCTTACTACCTAGAAGAGATAGTTACCGTAGAATTTAGAAGATAGGCTCGGCGTCTATGGCGTTAGTGTGTCGGACGGTTAAACTTTTATATAATACTATTTACTTATACCTATATTTACCTAAGCCCCGATTCGATAGCCTTCTATAACATACTATATACTCGGTCGGCGAGCTACTAGACTTATATAATAGTAGTATACTACCCCACTTTATATACTACTTAAGCTACTATTACTTTAGCCTACGTTAATCTTAGCTTCCTTTGGTCGTCCCTATATTATAAAAGAAAACTTCTATAAACCTTTCCTCTACTTATCTTGGTTTTTAAACCTAAATCTTACCTTCTATACTTTATTCCGTGTTAATTACGACTATATACGAACGCTACGTCGAACTCGACTCTATTAACCCTTAAGGTCTATTCTATATAACAGTTAACGAGGTTATATTTATAGTTTATAATATGGATCAAGAACTCGTTACATTCGGCGATGTTTAGGACTAGTCTACGCTCGATGTAATTAAGCCTTACGTTCAAGCCGAGTCTCACGTTTAAGTCGAGCCTTACGTTTAAGTCGAGCCTTATACTTAAGTCGAGCCTTATGTTTAAGCCGAGCCTTACGTTTAAGTCGAGCCTTATACTTAAGCTAATCCTTACGTTTAAGCTAAGTCTCACGCTTAAGCCGATCCTTACGTTTAAGCTAAGCCTTACGTTTAAGCCGATCCTTACGTTTAAGTCAAGCCTTACGTTTAAGCCGATCCTTACGTTTAAGCCGATCCTTATATTTAAGCCGAGCCTTACGTTCAAGCCGAGCCTTATATTTAAGCCGAGTCTTACGCTTAAGTCGAAGCTTACGATACGACTACCGTCTCGACCGATAATAAACCACTTGTCTTTAGTATACTTACCGGTAACTACTATCCTAACGACGAGTATGAACTTAAGAAGATCTAAAGTAGTAAGACTCCCGTTCCTACTTACGCCACCTATTAGATCTCTCTTATATAGGGCGATCTATAGTTAACCTTTAGGAATGTCTATGGTATTAGTAGAGAAATAGATGGACTTAAGTAGAAACAAGCGAAAACTCAAGCCGAGCTTAAGCTAGTAGTATTTAAGGCTTATAGTAAAGGTTACGGCTTCGAAGAGTCGATTAGTTATATATATAGATTCCTTAAATTCCCTAAGTACCGCTCTTAGATTAAGTTACGTACTCGCTTCCGATAGATTAATAAAGGGAAATCGGTATCCTTAATAAGCTTACTCCGCTTTAATCGTACTAACATCCTTCTATTATCCGACTACCCTATAGTATAGATCTTCAAGGTTAAGTAAGTAGGCGACTTTATCGAGTATTTTTCTAAACTTCCTAATCTTATTATAAGCGAAGCGGATAAAGCCAATATACTATATATTAACACCGGCCTCTACGAAGACCCTCGCGACTTTTAGATTATCGAACTTATAGCTAGCGAGCTTCTTAGTATAGGTTTTATTATCCCGTTATATATTAGACCCGATATAATATATAAACGAGTAAAGTAATTCTTCGAAGATCTAGGTGCTTATACTATAGTTCGTATCTTACTACCGCTACGTGACCCTATGGATCTTACCGGCTTTAATAATAAGCTTAAACTAGAGAGCGATCCGATTAATTTATAGTATATAGAAGTTACTACTCCCTATATATAATACGGCATAATAAGTAGGCCGGACACTTGGCCCTAGATCTCTATTCCCTACCGCGAGTCATTCGATAAGAAATTCGACTATCTAATATATATTACTATAAGTACCTTATAAGACGAATAGACCGATCTTCTATTATCCTAATTCTAAGACGTTACGGTTAGATATATCTAGCTCTTAGGTGTTACTCGGGCGCTCTTAGCCATCGTCTATCCTATTAATATAAAAGGATTCCATCGTATGGAACTAGGTAGTTATAGGTACCTTAAAGTGGATTTAAAGGATTATAATAACGACGTGTACCGCTTTAAAGTCCTTCGATTTCGCCTAGGCGTCCTTCTATTCGAATGCCTTACTCTAAAAGTCTTTAATAAGGTTAGGCGTCCTCCTAAAGCACCTAAGGTACCGATTATATTAATAGATGCGGTTACTAATATAACTCGAGCTCGTCCTAAATATTTTATTCGGACTAGCAACACTAGTTTAAGTATAATTAGGTTATCTCTTACCACGCTTATAGGGTTCACGGACGTTCCGGCTTTAGTTAGCGTATAAACCTATAATAAGCTTACTAAGTAACGCATTAATACGTGCTAGAAACTAATCTACTACGCCGTATAAGCTTCTAGAGACGGCGGCGTAGACGACCACGCTACTTAGGATGCGTTTAATACGATAGTCCTTAATGTTATTATGGACTCGGTATCTATATCTCTAATATATAGGTTCTCTAACCCTAACGACGAGATTCTAGATTATAGTACGGAGCCTTAGAATACCCTCGTTACTCTTTCTAAATTATCTATATCCCTAGATAATAATAAGGATATAAATATAGAACATAGTCACGATATTATTAGCGACGAAGGTTCTATTACTAGCCCCGTTACCGATATATACATACTCCTAATATCGTCTAAAGTCTACTCTAGTATCCTATCCCCTTTACTACCCTCCGTATAGAATCTAATACTTAGTAATAACTACCTAAATCTTTAACCTATCGACTATAACCGCTACGTTAAAGATTATAAAAGATTCTACGATCTCTAGAATATTATACGTTTAGAACTATCTCCCTAATAATAGTATACCTATATATAGGCAACGGACGCACTTAGGGCTTAGTTTCTACTTCACGGCTATGGAGGAGCTAGGAAGAGCCATTTATAGCTTCATCTACTACTAGCTACACTTCTAATTAACGAAATAAACGGTGCTCCTATTATCGCTTATACTACTAAGGTAGTTATTCTATCTAGCGATGTAATAGCGCACCTCCCTACGCTAGATTCCACCTAAACATATAGAATATATATATATATTATTATCGGCCTAACTAACGAAACCTACGACGACGCTATAAGAAAAGCATATGAATATACGAGTAATATATTTACTCGCTATAAGTCTCTAAAGATACCGGTCGTTCTTCGAAGATACCCTAAAGCCGTTAATCGAGAGGTTTTCTTTACTATAGCTAGACTATCTTATTACGGCGACCCTCTTATCGGGCTAACCTAGAATAATATAATAGACGGTACTATCCTCACGTAAGTCTAGACCGACTATAGTAAACGACCATTAGAATATAGTACGGATCCCCGTGCTCGTCTATAGGAACTATATACTAGTTATATTATACTCGAGGTTATCGGACTCGTTAAATCTCGATACTAATACGAATAGATCCCTAAGAATTTCGAGAAAGAAACGGCTCGGCCATTACGCGCTATCTATAAACGTTACGCTTATAATAAGGACATGTCTAAGGAGAAGTATAATAGGATGAACGAGCTATACCTCGCTACCTAGGACCTAGTTACTATCCACGCCTAGATTCATGTAGGGACCCCATATATTATAAATATCGCCAAGGTAGCCCGTAATATATATCCGATTTTAGTCGTGATAGAAGAGGCTACGTGTATCCTTAAAAGTAATATACTTAGGATTATTATTAATTACACTACTATAGAATAGTAACCGACATTTATTTACGTCGGCAACCTACGCTAGCTCGACACCTACTAGCGTAATAGTACTAATATATAGGCCGCGAACTAGAGGATCTCCTTCATAAAGCGCTAGATATAATATAGTTTCCCGACCACTTGCCTTACCGAGTTAGAACGCTTAGTTCCTAGGATAATAAACGTTATATTGCTAATTACTTACTCGGGCGAGCTAACGACCTTACCCTATATAATAAATGATATCGATATACTACTCGCAGAGACCGTTCGATAAATATTTAGAATCCGTAGCCATTAATATATCGTATATACTAACGTTAATAGGGATCACGCGTACACGGTAAATAACTTAATATATAACATAGACTTATTGCGTTTTACTTAGTAGATTATTACCGAGCTCTTCCGTTATAGCGTCGTACTCGATCACGTGCTCTATATTTCTATATACGCCGCCTAACGTGATCTGTTTAAAGGGATAGTTAGGAACTCGCTTCTAACTATACTTACCGTAGCGGATAAAGCTCGATTTAATATTCTACCTAAGCCGGTATAGAAGCTTATCTAATGGCGTTTATAGGACGGTTCTTAGGGTTATAATAATAATATAGTCCTTATCGACCTAGTCTAAACTAATCGCTTCGGCTTCCTCTTGGAAGTAAACCGTAACGTCGTTACTATTACGCGCGCTAAATAGATAATAGTTATTATCGCTAACTTCGTATCTCTTAAGAGGTAGAAAGTCCTAGACGGCGTACTCGGCGAGATATAGAATAAGTACTCTAAGATTTATACGATATACACGTGCACGACCCCCGACCTAGATGGCCTCCCTCTACTCTCTAACATGTCTAATCCCTAATACGGTCGCCCTATACTTAGTATTAGAGAGAGGGGAGAACGAAGCGATTAATAAACTACCGATAGTGCTAAGCCCCGTAAGCCGCTAGTCTACCGTAAATATAATATTGAAGGATATAAGTCTATTAAGTATCTAAGAGGGTCGACGCTTATATATAATAACTATTAGGACATCGGCCATAAAGCTAATATTTACCCTAAACCTAAGACGCTTATGGGTACGTTTTACTATAATTATAGGACTACCGGTTATACTTGGCGTTATTATCCTAGCTATACTAAATTACCAGCATGTATAAATGGTAATAATCTAGTTAATGCTACTAGAGCTAATGCTACTAGAGCTAATGCTACTAGAACTAATACTACTAGAACTAATACTACTAGAGCTAATACTACTAACGAAGTAACTACTAGCGGCTAGGATAATAGAGACTACAAGGATACCGACTAAGACGGCGGTTTTACGATATATAAAGATATAGAAGTTAATTAGTAATAGTATACGATTAGACTCACGTGTTAGGGCTACTTAGTCACGGCTTCTTAGTAAGTATACCTCTATATCTATTTTAGATATAGTCATGATATCCTACTAGATAGATAGTTTAGCTCTATTAAAGACCTATTAAGGGTATTTCCATCACGTCTACTCTAGTATAGACGCGCTATTAGATAATACGGCGCCACTAGACACGTTAACTAGTACCTACCGATTAAGAAATAAATACGATTCTATATCTACCGCGAGCCCCGGCCTAATAACGTAGGCTTCCTTTAGTTATCCCCTTTATACTTTTAAAACTACTTCTAGCCTTTATATTAGGAGATATTACTATCTAAAGAGAAAATATAAAAAAACATACGCCCTAATTAAAGCCTCCACCTTTAGACTTTAACCATAATATATACGGGATATAGTAAACCTAAATATCGCGTACTTTAAAAGCATGGAAGGATACGACACTCGAATATAACGAAATATAGGCTTATAATACTCGGAGAGTACCTAGGGATAAGTATATGAATATAAAATGGGATAAGACTAACGCGGCACCTCGTACATGCGTGGCCATATACCGTCCTAGACGTAGCCGCCTACGATATAACATTACGAGATAAGAATCATGGCTATCTAATTCTATTAAGGGTATTAGACGATATAAAGTAAATAACTATACGCCCGACCACGCTACGCTAAGTTACGTACGTGTTATAAACGCGTGTTTAAGGAATAATAAGGATATAAACGAGGTTCACCTAGTAGGTGCCTCGTTATTCTAGCTTCTACCTCTATCGTCCGATCTATACCTCCGTCTTCCTTACGTCTACGATATACTACGCGTATACTATATAATTAGTCCGTAAATTATAAATACTATATTAACTACGCACGTTAACTATATACGATTAATATATCGAATCCGATTCTATAATAAAGTAACCGTCCAAATATAGTAATTACTATAGTACTACTTCGTATCTTAAGCCTAGATATATAAGTAAAGCGTGAAGCTATGGAGGCGCGTATAAGGTAGCTATATATAGAAGTATATACGGCTACTCCACTCGTAGACCATGGGCGTTAAACTAAGAACGAGCTCGGCGTAAAAAGAGTACATAAGATTATTAATAAGATAATAGGTAAATTCCTAGTAGTATAGGAAAGAGTAGTAGAGTATATAGAGATGAAGGCGCTATACTATATCTACGACCAGGTACGCACTATAGTATAGAAAACCGTACATTATAGAAAAACTATCTCTAAGTATAAGAAGAGGCGCGTAATTATAGCCCTACATCCCACGACCTTATAATCCCCGCCTATTATAATCTTATAACCTCCGCCTATCGCGACCTTATAACCCCCGCCTATTACGACCTTATAGCTCTTATATACCACGACCTCATAGCCTATACTCGCAGCAGTCCCATAGCCTACTAACGTATATACTACGAGAAAAATCAAATTTATAATTAGGTTTAACGATAACATATTCCTTAAAATACTAGTACCTACGTCTAACTAGTAGAAAGACTATAGCAATGCTTCGTGTATTAATTTAGTAGTATTTATATAGCGAATTAGGGTCTAATACGTAACGAAGACTAGGAGGGTACTTAACTAGAGCCGTGCTACCATATATTCTATCGTGCTAGTAGTCGAGTATATAATAAGTAAAACGGAACTAGAGGTAGATATTAGATAGCTCCTATAGTTAGTAATCGAATATATCCTAGAACATAGTAATAGTATAATACTCCTCGGCCTTAGATAGAATATAGATGGTATACCCGAAGTAAAACGAAATATAAACCAGCGACTAACATATAATAGTATAGACGGCTATATATAGGTTACGCTCGAATAAATCCGCCCCTCCGTCCCTAATACTATACTCGCTATAATTAGTATAATAATAGTAATAGAAAGCTACCGCCTATAACGGTAGAGATACCTACGGAGATAGTATTATAGGTAGTAGATAGCATCACCTAAACGACTTAACCCTTCCTCTAGCGATACTATATATACTACTATCGGCACCCGGGAAGTCGCGAGACCGACCTATAAGCTCTAAAGATAGTAACTTCGAAAGTCTTAAAAGTACCTTAGATATAGAGGATATGGATGTCGCTTTTAAAGACTAATAGAATAATAAAAAGAGTGCTAGAGGTAGTAAGAGTAGCGTGCGTACTTGGCTAAGGCGATGCGATCCGACGTAAGACGGCTTCTATCTACTATATATCGGTATATACCCGATTCTACTAGCTATACAACTATAGTGTACATGTTTAGTTAAGACGTTACAATACCGGTATAAGCCGGCGTCTACCTAGTTTACGTTAGGATACGCCCGGTCCTACTAGCTACATTATTACTACAACTATAATTGTATAAGATCCACTCTAATAATTAAATATTTACTTATATACTTCACTTCCTCCGCACTTATCGAAATTATATTATAATTACTAAACGCGGTAACTTAACTCCTACCGCCTAAATCTAGTTTTTATATCTTATCGCCATTAACGCCGTCTTACTACCTATAGCCTAAGTTATATATAGGAATAGATAGGTATAACGAGAGTTACGACTATCCTAGTTTAACTACCGGCCATAGAATGGCTAACCGTAACACGTATATACGACGTACAGAGGCCTTAAGTATTAGCGCCCTTCTACCTTATATCTAGTACCTCCGAGGCCTATATCTAATATCTAAAATAAGTTATAATATATATAGGGCTACTATTATTAAGATAGTAAGTAAAGAAGTGGTAATAGAGCTTAAAACTAGTAGTATAGACACTACTATACTCTATAGAATAGTTAAGGAAACCGTTACTAGAGAATTTAATTGGCACATCGCGGCTATAAATAGTAAGTTAGTACCGACGGTTACGACCATAGATATAATAGAGGCTAAACTAGACATAGATACTATAGGCATAGGTACGTAGATATAGTTACCGCTAGAATATAAGGAGAAAGATAATATAGAAGATACTAAAATGGAAGACGACGTAGCTAGTATACTTAGATACATATATATATACACGGTTCTAGATACTAACATTAGAGTAGTATCGAAGATACGTGCGGCTATAACCACCGACATAGATAATCTATCTATAAATGTTATCGTGTCTAGCGAAGCTCATCCACGCGTAAACATACTAGCTATAGAGATATAGTTATAGTTGCCGCCGGAATATACGGAGAAAGAGAACGTGGAAGATACTAAAATAGAAGATAACGCAGCTAGTATACTTAGATACATATATATATATATAGTCCTAGATGCTAATATTAGAGTAGTATCGAAGACAGGTACGGCTATAACTACTAATATAGATAATCCACCCACGAATATCGTCGTGCCTAGCGAAGCTTATCTACGCGTAAATACACCAGCCATAGAGATATAGTTATAGTTACTACTAGAATATACGGAGAAAGAGAACGTGGAAGATACTAAAATGGAAGACGACGCAGCTAGTATACTTAGACATATATATATATATATATAGTCCTAGATACTAACATTAGAGTAGTATTAAAGATAGGTACGGCTATAA